>NC_083777.1:985000-1147500 GCF_963514075.1 Conger conger
AGCCTGCTGTATTTTTAACTTTAACAGATGTCTGAAGCATTATTTCTTCATGAAAATAGCTTCATTGTCCATTTTTAGGGGGATTGTTTTATGTTCAAGAATAGAAATAAAATGTCTAATTTAATTTGCCTATTTCTTTCCACCTGTCATTTTTTTATGTCGTAATTGAATTTGAAAAGAACACATCCATCTTGCTTGACAATGACTCATTTGAACAAAATTAGATTTGCAAAGGTGGTCCATTGATTGTTTTCAGTACAGTATGTATTTATTTTATAGTTTTGTCAGTAGCAATGGAATTCAAACCACATGCTCAGTGGTTGTTGATTTCTTTTGATACTCTGTGTAAACCTGGAAGAACAGGATAAACTGCCGAAATACAGAGTACACCCAGTGTTCCTCTGCACCCACAGGCTTCTGGCACACAGGATCAGGGCTCATATCGTCTCCAGAGTTTATACTACCCTCCTGTTGCCACAACGACAGATGTTCCATGTCTTACAAGCAGTGTGTTTCCGTTGGGTGGAGGTCAAAGTAAGCAGAGTGCTTCCGTTGGGTGGAGGTTGAAGTAAGATAAAGTCTCAAAAAGAAGGCTCCACTCACACATTCAGTCTTGTAGAACAGGCCTGGGGTCCATTTAGCACAAACTTCTGGCCCGTTCTTTGCCTGTCCAGAGGCAGTGTGGTAGAATGTCACCGCTGAAATTAGCCTTTGAGTTGGTGGCCCCTTTTCTTTGCTAAATTGCTAAATATGTGCCCCCATAATAGGAAGCAATCTAGGGTAATATGATGAGATCGTCTGGAGACTGAAAAGCAGGCATTATCTGAGTGGATGGGGCGGGCGGCGAAACATGTGGACACAGCTGTAGGAGCATGCAGATGCCAGCTGGCAGCAGCGCAAAGACAGGGACAGGGCTGGACAATCAGGGCTATTCATAGCACACACGGGCCAGACTGACTGAACAACATGTTTATACACATCCAAACACCTGGCAAAATACCCACACACACCCTTTATGTGTCGACTGTTCAGTGCACGACATCTGTGTGTGTGTGCGCCTGTGTGTGCCTGTGTGTATGTGTGTGTCCACCTGTGTGGGTCTGTGTGTGTGTGTGTGTCCGCCTGTGTGGGTCTGTGTGTGTGTGTGTGTGTGTCCGCCTGTGTGTGCCTGTGTATATGTGTGTGTCCACCTGTGTGGGTCTGTGTGTGTGTGTGCATGCATATGTGTGTGTGGCGCCTGTGTGGGTCTGTGTGTATGTGTGTGTCCGCCTGTGTGGGTCTGTGTGTGTGTGCATATGTGTCTGTGCTTGTGTTTGTGTGCATAGTGTGTGTGCATGTGGGTCTGTGTGTGTGTGCATATGTGTCTGTGCTTGTGTTTGTGTGCATAGTGTGTGTGCGTGTGGGTGTGTGCCTGTGTGGGTCTGCACAAGTAAGTGCATGCATACAGTAGGTGTGTATGTGTGCACATGTGCATGTGTGTGGCATATGTGTCTGTGAGCTTACTGTATGTGTGTGTTTGTGTGCTTACTGTATGCGTGCATGTGTGTGTGTGTGTTTGTGTGCTTACTGTGTGTGAGTTTGTGTGCTTACTGTGTGTGTGGGTGTGTGTGAGGGTGTGTGTGTTTGTGTGCTTACTGTGTGTATGGATGTGTGTGAGTGCATGTGTGTGTGTGTGTGTGAGTGTGTGTGTGTGTGTGTGTGTGTGTGTGTGTGTGTGTGTGTAAGTGCGTGTATGTGTGAGTCCATGTGTGTGTGAGAGTGTGTGTGTGTGTGTGTGTGTGTATATTGCGAGATTTGCAGTTTGGGTTGTGGCTGCTGAAATTGGTTTGAGGACCTTGTGTCTGGGACCTTGGGTCTCAGGTGTGTCTTTGTCTGTAGTTGTGCTCAGCCTCTTCCTCTAGCCCTCTTTGGATGATTGTTATTAAAATAAAAAAAATGGGGTTGCTTCAGGGAGCAACTCAAGCTCTTCTGTTTGTGTGTAATTACCATTTTACAGCACTTAATGCGTTACATGCTCTGCTCCATATGATCCTCCACCAGTGGATCTGTGTTGCTATGATCCCCCACCAGTGGATCTGTGTTGCTACGATCCCCCACCAGTGGATCTGTTTTGCTATGATCCCCCACCAGTGGATCTGTGTTGCTACGATCCCCCCACCAGTGGATCTGTGTTGCTACGATCCCCTACCAGTGGATCTGTTTTGCTACGATCCCCCCACCAGTGGATCTGTTTTGCTATGATCACCCCACCAGTGGATCTGTTTTGCTACGATCCCCCCACCAGTGGATGTGTTTTGCTACGATCCCCCCACCAGTGGATCTGTGTTGCTACGATCCCCCCACCAGTGGATGTGTTTTGCTACGATCCCCCCACCAGTGGATCTGTGTTGCTACGATCCCCCCACCAGTGGATCTGTGTTGCTACGATCCCCCACCAGTGGATCTGTGTTGCTACGATCCCCCACCAGTGGATCTGTGTTGTTAAGCTCTCCCACCAGCGAAGATGTGGTCCTATGATGTTCAGACTCACCACTGTGGGTTCTACTAGGTGTCCCCGCTAGCCAAAATTGTTTTACATTTTTTTGATATTCCGTATTGTGAATCTGTATACTATACTGCATCTCATCTATCACTCTAGATATTATGAAATAAGACATTGTTGCATTTTCCTGCATGCCTGCATGAGAGATTGAGTTTAAACCATGTTGTATTCTTTCAAAACATGAAGAAAATGATGAAGGTGATTTGTGAGCTGGAGAAGGCCATATCTTTAATTTCGGGAAGTGTGTTATGGGGGGCAGAAGGTTCATTCATCACTGTTTTTCAGCCATTGGTTTTCTAACATCTGTAGTACTTTACTTTTCACTTTGTACTTTATCTGTTCAACTAATGGGAGCTCAGTCATGAAAGCGTCTTCAGTCATGACCACGGCTCTTATGTGCCTTTAGCTTCCACAAGAACATGACAAACTTTCCACAAAATAATAATAGTATCCAGGAAAAATCTGCCTTGGATAGTTAGAAGTATGTTAGACCTCAGAGGGATTATTCTCATCTCTAGGTAGTGAGGAGTGAAGTGTTGATGGTGGCAGACTGTGTGCGGGGTTTGGAGATAAGTGTCAAATTAGTCATTGCATTTGGGGCTCAGGCCACCTCCAAACCCTTTCCACTTTCCTAGGATCATCGGGGTGACAGCTTTTTCATTCCTATCTTTTTAACCCCTTAAGTATCACCCCTTTTTTAACACAAGCTTGAAAATGACATACCCTATGCCTACCCTAAATTAAATGCCTACTATTCTTGAACCCTTTTGACTACAGACATAATCCTAGTGTCTGCTGAAAGGTCAGAATTACTCTAAGTATTACTAAATTCTCACTGAAAAGATTTTCTGTATTTGAGTGGGTACAGATTATTTTAGCGGTGACTGGCATGCTTAGAAACACAATGGCACCACAGCCAAAACACTGGACAAATCATCTTTCAGATTTGATGACAATATCACCAAAAATGAGCATTCTGCATTGTATTTTCTAAGCTATGTCTAGGCAGTTTCCCAAAAAGGACATTTGGAGTCTCCAAAAGGACACATAAATAATATTATGGATCTTACGATGTGTAAAATACTGTATTTTGCTTACTAAAGTATACAACTTTTTTTCTGTTAGTGATACTATAACTTTTTACATTTGAATGGATCTCTATGGGAATTGTGGGCTGTAAATTATGCTACAGTATGTAAATGGTATGCTAAATGGCTTCAAGTCCTTTAGGGTCTAAGGTATCAAACCAGCCTCAAAAAACCATGGATATACAGCATATCTGCCAGCAGCACGATGGTTTGAGGCTCATCTGACACCTTGGACTCTTCATGACATAAAGCCATTTAGCCAACAAATGTATTCCATACTGTTTTGGCATAATTTACAACTGAATCTACACCGCCAGTTCCTGTAGATATCCATTCAAATTCAGAGATGTTCATAACACTTGATGGCAACCTGAAAATAGGTGTGTGTCTCTGACTATACGTCTGCATGTGAATATGTGTCTATCTGTGCTTCCGTGTGTGTCTCTGACTATACGTCTGCATGTGAATGTGTGTCTATCTGTAAAAAATAAAAATTCTGTTTGGTTAACTTTTGTCGAATTATTCATTTCATCTAAAGATCTGAAACCATTCAGTGTGGAAAAATATGCAATAATAGAGGAAATAAAGAAGAGGGCAAATAATTATTTGCAGACATTTAAATTGAGTTAGCAATCCAGCAACATCTTTCATTCTAAAAACAATCGCAGTGGCCTGTAGTGTTGTGGTTAAGGTAAATGACTGGGACACGCAAGGTCGCTGGTTTGATCCCCGGTATAGCCTCAATAAGATCCGCACAGCCATTGGGCCCTTGAGCAGGGCCCTTAACCCTGCATTGCTCTAGGGGCGGACTGTCTCCTGCTTAGTCTAATCAACTGTATGTCGCTCTGGATAAGAGCGTCTGCCAAATGCCATTAATGTAATGTAATTGAAATTATTTGAAAAAGGCTTAAATAACGAATGTAAACAATTAATATAGTGGTGAAAATAATAAAATCTAGTGCTATTCTTATTCTTATTACAAGCAGGTTGCACTTTATTGTAAATATTAGATTTAATCAGCAGGACAATTATGCTTCTTTTAAAGACAGTGTGTCCTATAGATTAATAAGGTCTTTGTGTTGGTTGTGTTTTACGGTGATCCGTTATATACAGCTCATTCAGTGACAATTTGTTGATGAGGACTGACACAAGGCATGTCGGGGTCAGAGGAGAGAGCTGTGCATCTCATCCCTTTCTCAAAGCTTCTGCAATTCAAATCAACAAATTGTTTCATGTGTAAGAAAGATTCAAAGAACTCCATTATTTTCACCACTATTTGCTTGAATAATTTAAGAAAGATTATTAAATTATAGATAAAGTGTACAGTTTGAAGAAAAGGTTCATGTGCAGCCTCAGGCAAAAGGCAGTCCTTAATGATGTCTGGAGCTGATTGAGGACAACTCGTTAGCTTCAGAGAGAACATGCCGTTTTATAACTCTAACCGAGGAAAATGTATAATATTTTAGTTTGAAACTGAAATTTTTTTGTTGTAGGGTGTTTTAAATATTTAATGAGGTTTGTGACAACCTGCCAGGTTAGGGTTAGGGTTATTGCAGGCATAGGGTCTTTAGGGGGTCCTGCTCTAAAATGGCTGATCTAAACTCCAGGCTTCTAAGATGGCTGCACAAGCTGCTCTGGAGAACCCGGAGCAGATCTTCTTACTTTATACCATAATCTCCTGAATTCCCCTGTACCTGCCCCTGCCCTTGTCCCTGTCCCTGTACCTGCCCCTCCCCCTCCCCCTGCCCCCCCCCCCTGCCCCCCCCCCTGTCCCTGTCCCTGTCCCTGTCCCTGTCCCTGCCCCTGCCCCTGTCCCTGTACCTGTACCTGTACCTGCCCCTGCCCCTGCCCCTGCCCCTGCCCCTGCCCCTGCCCCTGCCCCTGTCCCTGCCCCTGTCCCTGTCCCTGTACCTGCCCCTCCCCCTCCCCCTGCCCCTGTACCTGTACCTGCCCCTCCCCCTGCCCTTGTCCCTGCCCCTGCCCCTGTCCCTGCCCCTGCCCCTGCCCCTGTACCTGCCCCTGCCCCTGCCCCTGTCCCTGCCCCTGCCCCTGTCCCTGTACCTGTACCTGCCCCTCCCCCTGCCCCTGTACCTGCCCCTGCCCCTGCCCCTGCCCCTGTCCCTGTCCCTGTCCCTGCCCCTGCCCCTGCCCCTGTACCTCCCCCTGCCCCTGCCCCTGCCCCTGCCCCTGTACCTCCCCCTGCCCCTGCCCCTGCCCCTGCCCCTGCCCCTGTCCCTGCCCCTGCCCCTGTACCTGCCCCTGCCCCTGCCCCTGCCCCTGTCCCTGTCCCTGTACCTGCCCCTCCCCCTCCCCCTCCCCCTGCCCCTGCCCCTGTACCTGTACCTGCCCCTCCCCCTCCCCCTGCCCTTGCCCTTGTCCCTGCCCCTGCCCCTGCCCCTGTACCTGCCCCTGCCCCTGCCCCTGCCCCTGTCCCTGCCCCTGCCCCTGCCCCTGTCCCTGTACCTGTACCTGCCCCTCCCCCTCCCCCTGCCCCTGTACCTGCCCTTGCCCCTGCCCCTGTCCCTGTCCCTGTCCCTGCCCCTGTACCTCCCCCTGCCCCTGCCCCTGCCCCTGCCCCTGTACCTCCCCCTGCCCCTGTCCCTGTACCTGCCCCTGTACCTCCCCCTGCCCCTGTCCCTGCCCCTGCCCCTGTCCTTGCCCCTGCCCCTGCCCCTGCACCTGTCCCTGCCCCTGCCCCTGCCCCTGTACCTCCCCCTGCCCCTGCCCCTGTCCCTCCCCCTGTACCTCCCCCTGCCCCTGCCCCTGTCCCTCCTCCTGTACCTCCCCCTGCCCCTGCCCCTGCCCCTGTACCTCCCCCTGCCCCTGCCCCTGCCCCTGTCCCTGTCCCTGCCCCTGTCCCTGCCCCTGTCCCTGCCCCTGCCCCTGCCCCTGTACCTCCCCCTGCCCCTGCCCCTGCCCCTGTCCCTCCCCCTGTACCTGCCCCTGCCCCTGTCCCTGCCCCTGCCCCTGCCCCTGTACTTGCCCCTGCCCCTGTCCCTGTCCCTGCTGTCCCTGTACCTGTACCTGCCCCTGCCCCTGTCCCTGTCCCTGTCCCTGCCCCTGCCCCTGTACCTCCCCCTGCCCCTGCCCCTGCCCCTGTCCCTGCCCCTGTACCTCCCCCTGCCCCTGCCCCTGCCCCTGTCCCTGCCCCTGCCCCTGCCCCTGCACCTGCACCTGCCCCTGCCCCTGTCCCTGTCCCTGTCCCTGTCCCTGCCCCTGCCCCTGCCCCTGTACCTCCCCCTGCCCCTGCCCCTGCCCCTGTCCCTCCCCCTGTACCTGCCCCTGCCCCTGTACTTGCCCCTGCCCCTGCCCCTGTCCCTGTCCCTGTCCCTGTCCCTGTCCCTGTCCCTGTACCTGCCCCTGCCCCTGTCCCTTTACCTGTACCTGCCCCTGTCCCTGTACCTGTACGTGCCCCTCCCCCTGTCCCTGCCCCTGCCCCTGCCCCTGTACTTGCCCCTGCCCCTGTCCCTGTCCCTGTCCCTGTACCTGTACCTGTACCTGCCCCTGCCCCTGTCCCTGTCCCTGCCCCTGTACCTCCCCCTGCCCCTGCCCCTGCCCCTGTCCCTGCCCCTGTACCTCCCCCTGCCCCTGCCCCTGCCCCTGTCCCTGCCCCTGCCCCTGCACCTGTCCCTGCCCCTGCCCCTGTCCCTGTCCCTGTCCCTGCCCCTGCCCCTGCCCCTGTACCTCCCCCTGCCCCTGCCCCTGCCCCTGTCCCTCCCCCTGTACCTGCCCCTGCCCCTGTACTTGCCCCTGCCCCTGCCCCTGTCCCTGTCCCTGTCCCTGTCCCTGTACATGCCCCTGCCCCTGTCCCTTTACCTGTACCTGCCCCTGTCCCTGTACCTGTACCTGCCCCTCCCCCTGTCCCTGTACCTGCCCCTGCCCATGTCCCTGCCCCTGCCCCTGTCCCTGTCCCTGCCCCTGCCCCTGTCCCTGCCCCTGCCAGATCTACTTTTTGTAATGCAGCAGAGATTTCTGACTTTGAAATACATAGAAATGACCAACAATGAAAGCAGAGTTTGAAAACCACACATATATTTGGCAGTTTAGTCTCCAGGCGACATTGGCTCAGGCGGCAGGAGCAGTCAGGGGGTTGCCACTTCAATCCTGCCTCGGTGTGTCGAAGTGTCCCTGAGCAAAACCCCCAACCCTTAATTGCTCCTGACGAGCTGGTTTGTGCCTTGCATGGCAGCCAATCGCCGTTGGTGTGTGAGTGTATATGAGTCGGTGAATGGGAAGCATCAACTGTACAGTGCCACCTGCTGAAAACGCAGAAAGAGCAGTGAGAACAAGCCCCACTGGAGTGAATTCTTCATAAGCACGCCTGTAAGAAACATTATCATTACGTTGGTACATCAGGCCATATTTAATTCTACAGTGGGCTCCAGAATTCTTTTCCCCCTTAATAAATTTGCATAAAAAGGGCTGTAAACAGTTATTGACATTAGCTTTATTTTCCAATATGCATAAAGTAGTGTTCTTTATTAATGATTCAATGGAAAAAAATATATATATTTCCCAAAATACTATTGAAATACATAGTTATACATTGTTTCCCCATATGTTTGAACATAACATATCGATCATTATCCATGTTTATTATATGTAGCCTTTTTTATCCATTTTTATTAAGGGTGCCAATAATTCTGAAGCTCACTGCATGAATGAAGATGATGTTTCAGGAAGTGAAATTCAAAGCACTCTTTCTGAAGATGATATTCGTAACTGAATATTGCACTTCAAATAGGCTCAGTCTTACATTTCCACTGGAATCAGCTTGCTTGGAATTCACCTTATGCGCAAGCTTTTACTGATTTAAACCAGCGCGCTGTGGCCTTCAGCAGATTCCTGCTTGTTTGTTGAGATATAGGGAATTTAAAGGATCGTTTATGACCTTGGAATTTTCAGGTTGTATCTGCATTCTGAGTAGTTTTGAGATACATCCTAACACAGCAAAATCTGGCATTTCGCTGTTCGTAGCAGAGATTATTGACAGGGGATGGGGGTAAAGGGGGAGGCTCTGCCATTGTTCAACAGAGATTCCAAATGCAAGTTTGCAACTGACATTAACAGGGATACCAGTGTAATACCAATGTAACAATTACCCACTGACGTGCACACCCTCTACTGTCTATAACTTGAATATAATTAATGCAAAATATGTGCCTGAGACCTCATTCTTTCATTTAGTATGACATTTATTCTATTTTGATGTATTGCACCCAAGAAATGTAAGAGTGTAAAGTGTGAAAATATATCCCCTTCTCTCCTACTCTGAATGTACAATATCAAAATCCGATCAAATGTCCCTATAAACTACATATTTATGATATTTATGATATTAAACTTATTTTTGTAAAATATGTCAGTTAGAATCTTACAAGTTCTCTGCTCTCATTGTCTGTGCTCTGGTAAATCCCATGTCCCATGTATTCATGGATACAAAAACACAGCTCATATAAAACTGGTATTAGACACACAGTACAGTAATCTGTAATCACTTAATACTCTCTCTAATACAATGTAGACTATTCTTAATCAGCCTGCTCTCCATCAAGGTGTATCAGCACAGATCTTTGACAATGTTGAGGGTCAAAATAACTATTACAAGTACCTGTATGTTAGATGACTGAACTGGAGGGAAAATAAGAGGGGAAAGAGAGTTTCTGTGGATATATCTGTCTCTCTCATGGCGGACGCAGCAGAATGTTCTTCCTTTTATTCTTTCCTGTCAAAATCCTGACGTGAAATCTGATGGAGCAGCCCAGATGTTCCCACATCTGTGAGCGGGAGAGAGGGAGATGGGCAGGCACGGCCGTCTTTCTGCCACAGTGTTTCTGCGGGAGGGAGATGGGCAGGCACGGGTCTCCCCATTAAAAACATACACGGACATAAACACTCGCATCAAATTGCACAAGGCCGAAGTTGCATTTTCCTGGGGACCTTGGCTCCTCTCTGTGCAGTGCATGTCTAGTGCGTACGATATACTTTCTTCATGGGGCGTTTCTTGTCCTTTTGATGATTTGCTTGAGAATGCTGCTCAGACTGCATAGCCATTGTGGTATCCTTGATCACAAAGAGGCAGAGCAAGGTGTCTGCAGATAATGGGCCTTTGTCCAACCTCTGCATGCCGAAGGTATGGGCTGTAGTGGGAACAATGGCGAATTCACAATTTGTTTTCATTAAGACTCACGGTCTGTCCAATATAATCAAACCACTGCCATTCAGTGCCAGGCAATAAATGCTTCTTTTGTTTATGCTAATACAAAGAGACAGAGCTGAGCTTTTGTTTCAGCTCTACAGTGATATGTCTTCATTATTTTTTGTTTTGTCTGTTTCTAACCAGTTTTCCTCTTTCCAACAATGGACTCATTACTGTTTGAGAGGACATATTTTTCTGAAGTCCACATGCTTTTGATTCACACAGTAAGCCATGTGAAGGTGACTGTGCTTGATGCACAGTGAATGTTCTGTTAACATACAGCATCAGATGATGCTGGGTACCTGTACAGAGTCACAGACAGGCTTGAGACCAGTGCAGACTGACCATTAGCTTGTAGGACTGAATATAAAGCCTCCTGCTTGGATAGGCCCTGCAGATGTATCCAATTCAGTATTCAGCGAATTGGACCCTTACCACAGTAAAGTACAAAACACCTGTCATCTTGTTTTGCTCTAAAGTGCATTTAGGGTATGGTAAGACACACTTTTGCAAGTTTCATGGCAGATAGTTCAAGTGCAAAGTAAATTTCAAGGTCCAAAAAGGCTGGACTTACAGTAAATGGTAAATTATTAGCACTTATTACAATTACATTTGTACAATTGATGCTTCTTGTTCACCCGTTGGTGCCTTGCATGATGATTGGCTGTCATGCAAGGCACCAACCAGCTCATCAGGACCATTTGGGGGTTAGGTGTCTTGCTCAGGGACACTTCGACACACCCAGGGTGGGATCAAATTGGCAACCCTCCGACAGCCAGTCGACTGCTCTTACCGCCTGAGCCAATGTCACCCCTACAGCAGTGACATAATTAATTAAAAGCGACAAAATGGTATCACTGTCCAAATACTTATGGACTGCATGGTATAATACCTTGTACTGTACTGTGTTTCCATTTATTTTTGGTTGTGTAATCAATTTCCAAACTGGCATAAAAGTGAGGATTTTATTAGGATCCAATTTTGATCTGCCCTTGCTGGACGTGATGGACATGGTCTTCGAGCGAGGCAGAGAAGATTAGGATGTCGTCCAAGTACACAAATCATGTCTCTAAAGATGTCATTAATAAGGTTATGGAAGACTGCAGGGGCGTTAGTGAGGCCGAACGGCATTACCAGTACTCATAGTGGCCACTAGGGGTGTTGAAGGCAGTCTTCCATTTGTCCCCCTCGCGAATGCGGACAAGGAGGTAGCCGTTATGCAGGTCTAGCTTGGTGAAATACTAGCAGTCCTTTTTTTTTAACATTTTTTTGGGGGGCTTTTGCAGCTTTATTGGATAGAACAGTGTAGAGAGACAGGACAAATGGGAGTGGGAGAGGGGAAGACGGACTGCCGGATTTGAACCGGCAACGTCGCAACTCGCAATGGGCATGTGGATGGTGCTCTCCAGGTGCGGCCGAGACACCCCTGACATGTCCTTCTTTATAGAGACAGAGATGAACTGGGATGGGTTTTGATGGTAGGCCTACGAACTGATTATAACCAATAACAGTCAGGAGAACCAATAGTGATGCAGGAAGAGACACTCTATATACAGTGCATTCAGAAAGTATCCAGACCCCTTCAGTTTTTCCACACTTTGTTACATTACACAGAAAGGTTAAACCTTTTATTATACCTCGCTGGTCTAAATACCCAAGCCCTGAAAATGTAATGCTACATAAAACATTCTACACTTTATTTTTATTGAATTATTGAATTATTTTTCTTTTAAGAAGCTTTGTGCCATGTGCTTGAAAAGTACAATTATGCAGCACAGTTGACCCCAACATTGCATCAGGGACATAGTGTATGTATGTGTGCGAGTGTGTGTGTGTGTGTGTGTGTGTGTGTGTGAGTGTGTGCGTGTGTGGGGTGTGTGTGTGTGTGTGTGTGTGTGTGTGAGTGTGTGTGTGTGTGTATGTGTGTAAGTGTGTGTGTTTGGGGGTGTGTGTGTGTGTGTGTGTGTGTGTGTGTGTGTGTGTGTGTGTGTGTGTGTGTGTGTGTGTGTGTGTGTGTGTGTGTGTGTGTGTGTATGTGTGTGAGTTTGTGTGTGTGTGTGTGTGTGTGAGTGTGAGTGTGTGCGGTGGCACAACAGGCTAAGATGCAATGGACTTGCGGTTGCAGTTCACTGCAGTTGCACACCGGGGACCAGGGTTCGATTCCCGGTCCTGCTAAAAGTCAAGTTTGGCCGGCTCATGTGGAGCAGAATAATTGGCTTGCTGCTCCAGAGGGAGGGACTTGGCAGGGTTAGTAGATCGCTGCACAACAAAAAGCACCTCGGGCACCTTGGAATCATGGTCAGGAGCATGAGACGAGACGGCTTGAAGAAGGCGTGTCGCTCTCCTTCGGGCCGCTGAGGGACGGGGTGTGGGCGGTGTATCTAATACTGACTCTAATTGGATCAGATGGGGTACAATTGGCTACCAAATTGGGAGTGTGCCAAATTTGGTGAAGATTAGGCAAACATTGTGGCCTGTGAGAAATGCTTACCTTTTGATAAAATCCAATATGACGGCCCCATCAGTTGGGTTGACATGAAAAGTTGCCATGTCTCGGCCTTGGGCCCTCTCATGGTATCACCAGACAATACTTTCTTTTAAGCAAACACATTGCTATAAATAAATTAATGTAATTTTATTTGGTGCAATAAAGGAAGCAAATGCCTAAGCACTCTTCATTTTTGCAGCAGAAACCAGTAGGTTAAGTTGGGTGTCATTTAAATAGCAGCGTAGGAATCAGAGAGGAATAGTGGTTTGGTTCTCCGATGTCTCCCAACTGGATCGAAGCAGGAAAAAGTAACGCTGTGAAAAGAATACCAATTTTAGTCTGATTTTGTAGCCTGAAGTTCTGAAATGCATAGAAGTTGAGGTCCTCCCATGCTTGTTTTGTCACAACATGTTATAAAAAAGGAACCGTCATTGCTAAAACAATCATATCAAAGAATAGTGTGTACAAATAGAACCATTAGTTTATTGCTTTCACTGATATTTATGTGCAGTTCCATTAACAAAGCCTACAGTTAAAAGAAAGGACAATGTTCAAAATGTAAAATAAAATATTTATCCCGGAAATGTGCATTATTATAATCCAATTTTCACATGTTTTTTTAAATGGAAAATAAAACCCAAATGATTCCTGGATTTTTAAATAAAAAATCAACTCAGAAAATGATGAGCCTTAAGTATACAGTAGGCAAGGTGATATATGCGGTAGATGGTGGTTTTGGTTGCAGTGAATGCCTCCTTATGTTTTCTGACATTTGCATAGTTGAAAATCCATATTTTCCATTTTTAACCACCCTATAATGCGGAATGTATGAATAATTTTTCCTCATTGGCAGAGCTGATTATTTAAGTTGTATTTTAGTCAGGCAGGCGAGTTTAATCCAGAAACTCCATTACCTTGGTGGTAACACATGAATTAAAAATAACAGTGCATGATGTCCCAGGCAGACCGCGTTCTCCCTGCAGTATTTCAGCACAGAAGGCTTCCTTTTCTCTGCCAGTAAGAAATTCACTGAAACTCGGGCAGCCACATTGAAGCTAAATGAGCTGGACTGATTACTAATAGCAAGTACTGAACGTTGCCATATAATGTTCAATGTGCAATACAGTAATGTATCTTTCACGGATGTGCATGGATGCCCCGCTGAAAGTCCTGCACAGACCAGCTGGGATTCTAAGCGGTTTAAGATTTTGACACTTCTAGCTGGTTAAAGTTGGTATGTAACTGGTTAAAATTGGTATGTAACTGGTTAAAGTTGGTCTGTGGCTGGTCTGTAGCTGGACAAACCTAGTCAAAGCTGATTAAGCTGGTGGTCAGCTGATGGATGTAAGTTTTTGAAAACACAGTTTAAATGCATGGTCAGATTCAGAGTCACTGGCACTTCACTAGCATCTATATCTGTGAAATACCATTTACACGCCTGTTTATTTGTTCAATAAAAGGAGCTAATGCGTATAGATCTTAATTACATCTTACATAACTCACTACAATACACAGTTATAGGCAGTGCACTTGTCACACTGTGAGGTAAGTTGTCACATTGGATTTTTCAACAAATAAGAACATAACTACACAACCAAGTCATTGTTAATATACTTTCTTTTTTTTTCCCATTTCAATTTTAAAATCAAATATAACACTAACCAAAGTAGGATCATTTGCCCATTATTGTGACGATGAACAACTGCAGAACACACCCCCCCCCCCCCCCATATCCCTTAAATAATGAGCCACAAGCCATGCAAGCTTGCGCCGCCCCCCCTTCAACAATCTCCAAAATGAACAACAGCAGAACACTAGGGTATGTGGCAGTTGTACTAGTCGACTGTATTTCTACCTCTTCAGAGTCTGATTCACGGTTCTGGCATATATAAATTGCCTACACTTGGGTACAAGCATGAATTCAATAGTCTTGTGTAGTCCAGGCATATATCTGCTGCTCCAAACTATCTGTATATATAATAATCCATTTACAATAATACATAAATAATACAATAATATTTTCACGATAGTAAGAGAGTATCTCAATGATTTTGGGCACATTCTATACCTCAATTTATAATGGGGAAAGGTTGTCATGTGAAAACTTGCCCCAAAGTGATGTGTGCTAATTACAGCTATATCTCAAGGTCATCTTAACGTAGTACTGCTGATATAGTATCAAAATACCATGCCTCTGAAAATAAGTGGTAGCTAACGTCAGTTGTTTTAACTTTGCAGACCATTGTAACCACTTTATTCGTATCAATATAAATGTATCTAGTAGACTTTCCTCAATAGGCTACTGGAAATGGGCTACTGTATCAACTTGGCCAGCTGCTAATAATTCATAACACAGTGCCAATATCCACAGTATCATTCCCTCATATAGCCTAATCAACATAACAGTAGGCTTCACATTTGGGACACAGACAGCTTGATGCTGGAAATAGTGTTTAAACCATTGTAACCACATTCAAGATGATGTACTGTACCCAGAGAATGGGTAATTAACCAATGACTTGCGGAAGTTGGATGCAGCATTGAGCATTGAAATGTTCAAAAGGGACTACAGTCTAAAGGCCGTTCCCATCTCGTTCACATGTATAGCAAGGGACGGTGCAAAGCAATATCTTTGTAAAAATATTTTGGCTTCATTTTAAAACTGGTGGGACAAATGAAACTGGCAGCCTGCCACAATTGAGTTAATTAATGGGAAACACTGGGATTTAAGGTTTGTAAAATTCACATGAACTTTTTAAAAAGGAATTTTCACCAGGCACACATGAGCTCGACTGATGGCACAGCAGTTGAGAAACACTGTTGTAGTTAACTGTCTGTACTTGACTATACTTTTAAATATGTTTTACTAATGTCACAGAATTTAAAATTCTATCTAGTTTTGGTAAAATACATGTCTAAGTTTTACTGTCTGTTAGGCGACAATCTCTTCCAAAAGTATTGGAACAGTAAGGCCAATTCCTTTGTTTTTGCAATACACTGAATACATTTGGGGTTGAGATGAACACAAGACAAGAGTTCAGAATTTTCCTGGTATTCACACCTAAATGTTAAACTATTTAGAACATTGTACCTTTGGTATCAGACCACCCAATTTTTAGGTATTAAAAAGTATTGGAACAAATTAAAGTAAATAACACTTAATATTTGGTAGCAAATCCCTTGCTTGCAATAACTGCATCAAGCCTGTGACCCTTTGACATCACCAAACTGTTCACCATTCCTCTTTTGCAATGCTTTTACTACAGCTTCTTTCAGTTGTTTGTTTCCCTTCACTCTCCTCTTCAGGAGGTGAAATGCATGCTCAACTGGGTTGAGGTCTGGTGATTGACTTGGCAAGTCTAAAACCTTCCACTGAAGTCCTTTTGTCGTGTTGGCAGTGTTTTGGGTCATTGTCCTGCTGCATGATGACGTTCCTCCCAATTAGTTTGGACGCATTTCACAGTAAGTTGACACAGAATGTTTCTTAATTCATCCTGCTGCAACCATCTTGAGTTGCATCATCAACAAAGATTAGTGATTAGCATGTGTTTTGGATCATGAGCAAATCCCTTCTTTCACCACACTTTGGCCTTTCCATCACTTTTGTAGAGGTTCATCTTAGTGTCATCAGTTTGTCAACTTTGTTCCAGAACTTTTGTGGCTCATTTCCCTCCACTGGCTGCCTGTCATGGCTCGCATCAAATTCATAGGATTGGTGCTAGCTTTGCAAGCAGTTAAGCCCAGGCTTACCTCCAAAGGTTCATCTGACCCTACACGCCTGCCAGACCTGTTCGTTCAGCCACCACAGGATGCCTGGCACCTCCCCCTCTCCACACTTCCACCTCCCAGTCACGACTACTGTTTGTTCTGGCTCCACAGTGGTGGAACAACCTCCCCGTAGAGGTCAGAACAGCAGAGACCCTTCCCTACCTACCTGTAATCTCTAATTGATTGGTTGTAATGAAGTCCAGGTCTGCCTACTTAACCAGTAGGCGTGGTCCTCAGATTGCTCTGCCCTTTTTCCACAAACTGAGCCACACTTGATACAACGTTTCTTCTGATAGTGCTTGTATATATATTGTGCGATTCACAAGGGATGCATGTTTGTGAAATGTGCTTTGATAAGACATTGCAATCTATGAGTGAAAATCCTCACAAATCACTACTGTGAAATGAGGCCCCAGGACTACACAACAGCACTATAGGAAAAACTGTATCTTTATTTTTCAAATGGGGACACACATGCATATTTTGTGATCTTCATTTTTACCGTCCTTGAATAGTGATGGAAATCCAGAACACATGCCTCTCGGCAGAGTACCTGCATCACCCTGGTTGGGTGAGATTTGTGGAGGTATCCACATAGGCAGGATCAGGGGAATTAGGAGATTAGCAGGGTTTTGTCTCACAAGTCAGACTTCATGTTCCCCTGTGTGCATCAGTACAACAGCACTCCTCATTGACATAATTGCATCTGGAACACACTCTTACCTTGGTGGATTTGCGGTAATTAAGATGGGATCTCAAGCTTCAGATTTGTCATACTGTGAAGGGAGATGTGGGGTGGCATGGGGGCGGGTTTGGGGGGTAGGAGAGGGGTTGGGGGAACAGCGCAATCATCTTTATTTCTGTGGCTGAATGATTACATGCCATGCTAATTGCTAGCAGTGGGATCTTTAATAAATATTTAATTTACTGTACTCATCATTACTGCCTAATGCTGTTATTAATCTTAACTGCTAATTTCCATAGGAGAGAAGAAGCTCTTTTGTGTGGAAAGCAGGATTCCCTGAATACAGAAAGAGATGGCTAAGGGCTATAAATTACTTGTCCACAGAATTACATCTAATTCACTTTCTCCAAGTATATTATAGATTCAATAATATAGTGGCCAGCATGCCCCATTTCACAAGTTTCGCCCCCTCCAAGATGATCAATTGCCCCCCTTATTGGGCTGGCAGTCTGTCTGGTGTTTGTTGTGTGATCACAGTGCGCTTCTGTATGGTGCATACCTTCTCAGCCCTTTTTAGAGCCCCTACAGTAATGGGACTATAAAGGCCAAAGGAAAATGTATTTTGTGCAGCGAACAAACTTATTTATCAGAAGAATGGTGGGACTTATTTATCTAACCTCTATCAGCGGGGCTTATTTATCTAACCTCTATCAGCGGGGCTTATTTATCTAACCTCTATCAGCAGGACTTATTCATCCATGTTCATACTGCCTTTCCATGCTATTATTTTCCAATTAAAATCTTTTCGAAAGACTAAGAAGAGAAAATGGAAAGAAATAAAGTAAGAAAAGGTTTCCACATCAAGGGGAAAATGCCATGATGTCCACCTTCAGAACCAAGTGTGTCCCACTGTTTTCTTTCTTCCAGCAATGCCTTCTGTTTATTTCCAAATAATTAATAAATGTTTTCATTTGCATAAATATTCCTCTCATCTCCTCTGTGCATGGTCCCTGCAGTAATGTACGCATGAGGAAGGAGGCACATCCGCGAGGTGATGGCTCACTTCCAACATGGTGGTGCAGGAGCAGCTGTGCGTGGGAGGAGTGTGTTTGTGTGTGTGTGTGTGTGTGTGTGTGTGTGTCTGTCTGTCTGTGTGTGTGTGTGTGTGTCTGTCTGTCTGTCTGTCTGTCTGTGTGTGTGTGTGTGTGTGTGTGTGTGTGTGTGTGAGTGAGTGTGTGTGTCTGTGTGTGTGTGTGTGTGTGCCTGTGTCTGTGTGTGTGTGTGTCTGTCTGTGTGTGTGTGTGTGTGTGTGTCTGTCTGTCTGTGTGTGTGTGTGTGTATGTGTGTGTGTCTGACTGTCTGTGTGTCTGTGTGAGTGTGTGTGTGTGTCTGTCTGTGTGTGTGTGTCTGTGTCTGTGTGTGTGTGTGTGTGTGTGTGGCTGTGTGTGTGTGTGTCTGTCTGTCTGTGTGTGTGTGAGTGTGTGTGTGTCTGTGTGTGTTTCTGTGTGTACGTGTGTGTGTGTGTGTGTGTGTGTGTCTGTGTCTGTGTCTGTGTGTGTGTGTCTGTGTGTGTGTGTGTGTGTGTGTGTGTGTTTCTGTGTGTACGTGTGTGTGTGTGTGTGTCTGTCTGTCTGTGTGTCTGTCTGTGTGTGTGTGTGTGTGTGTGTGTGTGTGAGTGTGTGTGTCTGTCTGTGTGTGTGTGTGTGTGTGTGTGTGCATCACTACAACCACAAACACAGAGCAGTCATTATTTTAGGACTTAGGACTCAAATAACAAAACAATGCAGGATTTCTAAGAAAATATGAGGTTGTGTACTCCCAAGTACCCATCAGGAAAGACAGATCATCCCAATAATATATTCACATTAAAACCGTGGGTCAAATTTTAATCAAGCACAGAATTATTGAGAGTGGTCTACAGCCGCCCATGAGACCTACCCTTCAGCTCTCCTGCAGGATCTTCCGTAACTCTGTGCCAATCAAATTACAGCCTCTCACAATAAGCTGTAACTGCGCCTTCCAGACTATCCTCCCTGCATGATCCCAGCTACTGGCCCGAGGTGCATGCCATGGATATGCGGTCAAAGGTCAGGGAGTGGCTGCATCCAGACATTCACTCCAATGATAAGGTGATTAGTTCTTTTGCAAAGCTGCTCTGAGTTTGAACTTCACTCATTGAAGACCTCCTTGGTGCCATTATGACTGGGTATCTAGGGTGTCTTGTACTTGTTAATGGTGAAAGGCAATCTGTAGTGAAACCTTGCTATTTGTAATAAACTGGAAGAGCGAGGCTCATAACCGGTGCCCTTAGAGACCAGACATGACCGTACTAAAACAAAAAGATCATAAAACAAATGAGTGTTGAGGTAATTGCAGGCAACAAAAAAAAATTACATTTCAAATGAACCTCTTCAAAAGCCCCAAGACCCAAGACTTCTCTGCCACTTAACAACTGCATCATAACCTTCCTGACCTCATTCACCACTGTGCCATTCACTGAAAGCATCGCTTGCCGCACACTTAATAAATAGAGAGGCAGCCTGTCCATGATTTCCAATGAGTGTTAGGTCAGTGGTTATTGAATATCTTCTTCCCTGTAATTTTGGATCTGAATATTCAAGCCTCCAACATTGCAAATAATAACGATCAACCTTTTGGCAAACAATACAAAGATTTTTTTGACTGACACTGATTTGGAATATTCTCCTGTCATGGTACATTAGAAAATTAGACTGATTCTATTGGGATATTATGTTATTTTGTTTTCAATTAAAACTAACTAAATGTTCTGTAAAAGGTATTTGTCTTAGATATGACATTTCAACTTCCATTGCTCACCCTAATAAATCATATCCCAACTGATTCCAAAGGAGAAATGGTTCTGTTGAGTAATAAGTTGGCATCACTTTCTCCTCATCAACTGCATACTGTATCTGGCTGGAAGAGGTAATATGAACACTCATTGTCCATTGGCCAAGTCATTTCTATTTCTTGTGCACTGCGTTCATAATCATAGTTTGGTTTTTTATAGTATTGACTGCACGGATTTCATAGAATTCCATTGCATCAAATGTCTCTTCTCAGTGACAGGTGTCAGGGCAAAATAAAGGGCGGTGTATTCTGGGCAGAAAGGACTGTCATCAGCACAATGTAACATTTTTGTAAAATAAAACCATCTTAGCTGTGCCATATATCTGCTGTGGGATATGTGTAACTGTAGCTATCTTCAGATGTAATCTCTAGTTCGCACTTTTGAACTGCACCTGGTAGGTGAGAGGGAACTGTATATGATATAACTGGCTGCAGAATTGGCCATCTGCCATTCACATCCTATGCCTGAAGAGCTCTGGGCTCTATCTTCATGGTCAAAAGGCCTATTATATGATATATACAGTATATGTATATTCAATAAAAAAGCATACCTCAGCAGTAGCACAGGAAAGGGAGCTCGTGTGGAAAAAAATGCTAAATTTCGTTAATGCATAAGTTTCATTACTCATTAATTTTTTCTAATTTTATATGTAATGCCCCATTTCAATGTTTAAGACATATTAACAATGTCAAATGAAAGATTCAAGTTTTTTTTTTTTGGTTGCATATCCTTTGCATGCAATGAATTCCTGATGTCTGTGACTCATCAACAACATCAGGGTGTAGGTATCTTATGTGCAGGTTGTCCTACAAGCGATACTAAAATGCCCTTTGTTGCCTGGCTGAACAGGTGGTTGATCAGTGCACTCAGTTTCTTTTTTGCCACACAGTACCTTGGCCCATGTAGTGACTCACACCATTCCCTTACCAGCGGAAGCACACTCCTAACCATACACAATTACTGAATCACTCTCTCTTACCCCACAAAAAGACCCCCCTTTTTGGGGAAAGGTCTGTCCCAGTGTCTGCAGCACCCCGGGACAGACCTTTTTGGGGAAAGGTCTGTCCCAGTGTCTGCAGCACCCCTTCACTTCCTCTAGCATGCAGAGATGCACACCTCTACCTCCCCTAGCGTGCAGAGATGCACACCTCTACCTCCCCTAGCATGCAGAGATGCACACATCTACCTCCCCTAGCATGCAGAGATGCACACATCTACCTCCGCTAGCATGCAGAGATGCACACCTCTACCTCCCCTAGCATGCAGAGATGCACACCTCTACCTCCCCTAGCATGCAGAGATGCACACCGCTACCTCCCCTAGCATGCAGAGATGCACACCTCCACCTCCCCTAGCGGGCAGAGATGCACACCTCTACCTCCCCTAGCATGCAGAGATGCACACCTCTACCTCCCCTAGCATGCAGAGATGCACACCTCTACCTCCCCTAGCATGCAGAGATGCACACCTCTACCTCCCCTAGCATGCAGAGATGCACACCTCTACCTCCCCTAGTGTGCAGAGATGCACACCTCTACCTCCCCTAGTGTGCAGAGATGCACACCTCTACCTCCCCTAGCATGCAGAGATGCACACCTCTACCTCCCCTAGCATGTAGAGATGCACACCTCTACCTCCCCTAGTGTGCAGAGATGCACACCTCTACCTCCCCTAGCATGCAGAGATGCACACCTCTACCTCCCCTAGCGGGCAGAGATGCACACCTCTATCTCCCCTAGCGTGCAGAGATGCACACCTCTACCTCCTCTAGCGTGCAGAGATGCACACCTCTACCTCCCCTAGCATGCAGAGATGCACACCTCTACCTCCCCTAGCATGCAGAGATGCACACCTCTACCTCCCCTAGCATGCAGAGATGCACACCTCTACCTCCCCTAGCATGCAGAGATGCACACCTCTACCTCCTCTAGCGTGCAGAGATGCACACCTCTATCTCCCCTAGCGTGCAGTGATGCACACCTCTATCTCCCCTAGTGTGCAGAGATGCACACCTCTACCTGCCCTAGCATGCAGAGATGCACACCTCTACCACCCCTAGCATGCAGAGATGCACACCTCTATCTCTCCTTCACCTCCCCTAGTGTGCAGAGATGCAGCACTTTCACGCATGCCGGGTAGACAGCCTTCTTGCTTGCTGTGGCTTGCTGTGACTTTCTGAAAGTCAGGAGCAGCCCCGCCCTTTCCTGCCACTCCTGTATTTGCGATGATTCCCCACCTGACTGACCCAACCCATGCCACGGCTGCAATCTCCTCTGCTTTTCTGCTTGATTTTTGTTACCCCGGCCAGGACAAAGGTGTTCGTGGGTGATGGACAGCCTGCACTATCCACACTGATGCAGGAGTTGTAAATTTCTGGTGAGTTTTAAAAGCAGTCTATGTCTTGACCATTGCCTGATAGAAAAGGATTAGACCTGTTACATCCACTCCTTTCAACTCCATGAAGAACAGCTGATGGTCTAACTCTAGGCAGCCAGCATTCCTCATAATATGACACACCACTCCTGCCCAATTTAGCCATTTCACATATAGCAGCCTTTGGGCCACTTGAGGCCTGGAAGCTGCTGCTCTGCTTTCAGTGGCCACCAGGCCTTGGCCTCCCTCCATGACTAGAAAACACAGGGCTGCTGCCCTGACCACCGAATGTCCACCAATTTCTGCTGCATCTCCTTCATGGAACTCCAGGACAGCCATCTTGTGGCGCGGGCCGAGGCAGCGGGTTATTGATGATCAGAACCCTTCCCCTATAGGATAACTGGGGTAGCAACCGTTTCCATGAGGTGCACGCTGTCTCCACTATCCCCTCCCAATTCTTCTGTATAAACTTTTCTCATCCCAGAAAAACCCCTTAAAATCTGAGGCCTTCCCTGCTCCACTGTACCTGGGGTTTGTGGACGAATGGCCATACTACCCTCACCTCCCCTACCACACCATAACATGCAGTGTGTTCACGTCCTCAGCATCAGCATAGTTTTACAGCCATAGACCCAGGTTCCCCCTTCAACCCTCCCCTGAGTTTATTTAAAAGTGGTTCAATCACTATGGCGTATATTGGCACTGAAGGGCAGCTCTGCCCCTCTCCACTGCACTCAACCCTCCCCCAACTTGACTATACAAACAGCCCCCTACACAGGAACTCTATCTGAGGAAACACGACATCTCCTTGGATCAGTCTGATACCACCCCACCGCCTTTCTCTCTCTCTCTGACAGTAAGCCACTCTCAGCGTTTCTACTTTGCACCAATGTGACCTTTTGATCCTGCATTCTCAGGCTCTCCCCCCCCCCCCTACAGGAACAATACAGCAAGAAAGAGCCCCTGGCATACCCTCTCCAGTGACATCAGAGGAAAATATCAGATAATCCAGCCTGTCAGACAGACCTTTTTCATCTTTGTTTAGAAGCAAGTTTGAGAAAGGGATTATTAGCAAGGAGCACCAAGACCCAAGAAAACATAGTGAGCAGTGTCTACACCTCACCCCCGAACAGGGAACACACTCAGCAGGAAAAGAACACAGCTTATGGCGTTATGTGTCCCAGGTCTCAGCCTAGCAGCTGCAGATAAACACTCCTGGTGCGGGGGTCTGGAGGCTTGGCAGGAGTTCAGTGGGTGTGAAGGGGGGTACGGCGGGCAGAATTCACAAGTGTTGCCATGACTTGTGAAGTCATAAGCCTTAGGGAAATAAATAAACGAACACCCCCTCAAAGTATGTTGCCTGGTTTAATAATGATTCATGAATACTTGTTTCATACCTGTGCTGCACTGTAAAAGCACGCAGTTAAAACACGTGTTTAGTGCATTGAATATCTTCACTGTGTGGCATATCCCTGTATTGGCTGTCACTTCCCATCCAATCCAAACCTGACAAGCAATTTATCAATTTAGCTGACATTACGTCAATACCATGCCAATAACATTTAGGGAATATCTACGTGACATATTATGATGGTTGGATGGACTATATTGCATATGATGACATACACAAAGAGTAGTTGCACAGATTTGAGAGTAAAACTATTCAACATAATCTATTCTGATCAGCAATACACATGCAATTTAAATGTTGGCCAATTGTAGACTATTGTACATAATCATTTGCATGAATGTGCTTCATATTTGCAATTTGTACAATGCAATGAGAAATTGTGTTCTGCTGTGAACAAATTATGTTATGATGTGGAGGTTTTCACTTTAATTGTCATTCGACAATTGGGCCAAAGCGATTGAGAAACTGTAAATACATCTCGGAAAGACATGGTTTCATTTTCAGAAAATGCAGGCTATTATAGCGAAGAACATGGCCAAAGCAGTTTTTACTAAATGTACTTCAAAACAAATGTAATTTAATTAGATTGAGGATGTCGGTTCTGCCTTCCTTACTGTCAGTCACATATCGCAAAAGCAATCGGTCTAACTTTATGAAGTTGATTCACATACAAAGCTCAGGTATGTATGTCTCTGACTTGTTTTAATACCTTTTGGGACATCAATGGAGTTTGATCAAGATGAAGAATTAATAGTTTGTAGGAGAGTTGGACAGTCAGTCTTTTCATAGGATTTGTTAACCTTTAAGCATAAAGGAGCAGGTGGGTAAAAAATTCACATTGATTGAGAAGCACACTCTTATACAGTAGATATATAGTACAGCTGTGTGAAGCCTTTACAACATACATGCACCACCGAAATGGGGGTAAAATAAGCAGGTGAATTAATCATGTCCTTTGTGTGTGTGTGTGTGTGTGTGTGTGTGTGTATGCGTGTGTGTGTGTGTGTGTGTATGTGCATGTGTTTCCTGTAACAACATAGTAAAAAGACAAAACCACATTTTCAGAAATTAATATAAATATATTTTGAGTGTTGAAGTGTTTTAATTTATATGAGCTTATCGTATATGCAAGAGACTGTTTGTCTGGAAAACACTATAATTGAACATAAAAGTAAGGGAACAGCTAATCTTTAAATGGCATTCATATAAATGAGGCTTGATTACCACCTGAAATTATTCAAATTACAGTGGCAGCAACAATCCTTTAACTACGAAAACCCTAATGAATCAACAGACACAACAGACCCTTCCCCTCTGGTTCTGAAGCTCCCCAAAAAACCTAGAGAAGCCCCAGACGCTTGATCCAGCAGGACGGACACAGCCCTGACATGTAGCAGAAGCCCTGACTCTGTGTGCTGAACCCCCCAGGGGGACAGCTGGCTGGACAGTCCTCCACTCGTGCAGTCCTCCCTCCTCTGCTTCCCCACATTTCTTTACCTCCATACAGCTTCTCTCAGCCAATCAAACCCCACACAGCTTCTCTCAGCCAATCACACCCCACACAGCTTCTCTCAGCCAATCACACCCCACACAGCTTATCTCAGCCAATCACACCTCCACACAGCTTCTCTCAGCCAATCACACCCCACACAGCTTCTCTCAGCCAATCACACCTCCACACAGCTTCTCTCAGCCAATCACACCCCACACAGCTTCTCTCAGCCAATCACACCCCACACAGCTTCTCTCAGTCAATCACACCTCCACACAGCTTCTCTCAGCCAATCACACCCCACACAGCTTCTCTCAGCCAATCACACCCCACACAGTTTCTCTCTCAGACACACTTTGGTCTCTGTAGGTCTGCACAGCTCTGTGGATCAATGTAACCAGTGTGATACTGCCCTCCAGTGGCCAGCAGGAGTATGACAGCCTCCCTTGTTGTACCTGGCCTTGAACACAGAGCTGATCCAGGTTAGAGCCTCAGTATCACAACTACAGTGTGCATTTTCAGATTATTTTAAAGGCACCTTTTCTCTCTGGCTCACAAGTATATTCCTGAAGTGCTTCACTTTTCACATTCATCTCCTTACCAGAAAGCATGCTTCATGACTTTGGCCATTTGTTTGACAAAATGCATTTCACAATACTTTATTATTCTGCTACAGCCACATTAGCAGAAGACATTTTTGACAGAAGTTTTGTGATTGCAGGCAGCGGTTATATTCTGTTAAGATATTGGTCTATATTCATTCACCTTTGTCCTTAAATTTCACTTGCAAGTAAATGCAGGAATTAGACTTTCTCTTCACAGACGGGTGAGTTAGTTTAATACCTGAACTTGCCAAACCGTGTAAAGAAGAGTTCATGATTCTTGTTCTTAATTTGTATAAAAGCAACAAATGCCTAATATACACTCAGTGAGCACTTTATTAGGTATTAATTTGACTTATTTCTTAGACTGCTGCCACACCAGCCCACCTCCACCCGTGCCCCCCTACAGCCGAGAGCCAGACAGGGAGATCTCACAGAGGAGCAGTGCACTAACAACGGATCACATTCCTCTATCCAGAAAGATGGCAGGCATAACTATAGGCCAAAAGATCCTGTACAAACATAAAAACTCATCATGTATTAACACAAAGGGCCAGATTTACTAAGCCTTTTGCAATGATTTTGAGGTGCACATATGCTGCCTGGGGAACATGTGTCATATGTATCAAACTAGCGCACAGGGCTAGAACCGCAGTATGTGATCTATATGAGTCATCGCAAGATGCTCTTCTCTCCTTAATGCATTTAAGGGTGGATCGTGCAAATAAAGGGCGGACATACTATAAGTGTGGCTGATTATGTATTCCACTGAATTTACTAAAGTTCACAAAATTAACGAGGGTCGATTTGCATGCAAAATGTATCTTCCTCTAAATAGCAGGCATAAATTGAGGTGCAAGAGAGACAGAAACACAGGTTACGAAACTTGAAATAACTTTTTGTTGCAAAGATTGATGATTTCTTGGAGTTGAAATAAAATAAACAGATTATTAATTTTTAATATGAATTAATGATTGCAGCCAAGCAATAATTAAGGCTGGGTGTCTGTCACCCGGGCATCAGAAAATATTTAGAAAATAATTTATGAAATTAACCAATATCTCATGCGAAGCTGTGGACTTGAGTAGGCTGAATGCATTGATATGCTGCTTTTAATCTCTTTTGTCCATCACGGAAAGACATGCTTTTTAACAGAACATTGTTAGAAACAGAGCATCCCCAACTGGCATTGCTAAAATAATAGAAACAGGGTAAAATAATAAAAACAGGGTTTGTTTTGTGTGTTTGTTTGTATTAGGGCTTTGGGCTTTTTCTTCACAGCTCTCACGGTGTTTCTGTGATCAACTGCTGTTGTTTTCCTTGGTCAATCTGTTCCATGTCTGATGTGTTTTTTGGGGGGTTTTTCAGGACATTCCAAGCTGTTGTACAAGCTATCCCCAATGCTTGTGCAATAGATTTCCCCTCTTTTCTAAATGGCTTGCTTTTCTCCAAAAGGCAGCTCTCTGGTTTTCATGTTGGCTTATCTTTTCTCACACAAATGCAGTCTTCACAGGCAAAACCCAAGGCTAAAACCAAGAGTAACATTCACTAGCTGAACTAGCTGGTCCTGCGTGTTGAGGTGGGTCTTCCACCCTTATCCCTCCTTTGGCACTGGTGGAGCCCTTTTGTAGTGGCTGGCGTGGACCCGCCTTCCACTCGCATGGCTGTCGGCGTGGTGAGCAGAACCTGGTAAGGGCCTCTCTACCTAGGCTGGTGCCACTTCTTCCTCTGGAAGTCTTTTATCACCACCCAGTCTCCTGGCTGCAGATTATGCAGAGGGCCACTGGCTGGCGCTGGGAGAGCTGCTCGAACCTGTTTATGCACAGATCTCAGAACATTGGTTAGCTGAACACAGTAACTTACCATTCGAGTGTCAGCCAGGTCCAGCATCAGCTCAGGGAGGTAACAACCAGTTCTCATGGGCCGCCCTGTAGTCACCTCATAGGGGTACAAACCTGTCGTGGAGTGGACCCTCCCCCGGATACCTGTGAGGGCTATTGGCAGGGCCTGGACCCAGTCCAGACCTGTTTCTCCCATTACTTTAGTCAGTCAATTCTTAATAGTTCCATTTACCCTCTCTACCGCCCCCCCCCACTCTGAGGATGGAAGGTACAATGGAACTTCATTTCAATCCCCAGCTTCTTGGACACTATTCTATTTACAAAATGAGTGCCCCTGTCTGCAGAGTTTCCTTGGGGTTAGTTCCATGAAGTCCATCATAAGGTAATTTGCACCCTGCTTGCACCTTCACCTTGCACCCTGCTCAGGGTATAATTACTGGCACACCTGAACTCACTTCAGTGTGCATTAGTGTTCTGCAGTGGGTTGGTTGCATTTTCTGTATTCAGCGTCAGTGTTATTTAAGTAGTTGTGTAGCGCACCAGCGGCAGCTGTGTGCGGCAGCCTCGGCTACTTGCCTCGGCGTACGAAGTCGCAGGTGTACAAAGTCGGGGGTGTCTATCTACGGGTGTCCATCGAGGCTGTCTGAGAGCCTGTTGTTTGACTTTGTTTTTGCTGCCTGCCCTCATTCCACTGTGTAGTATTCCTCTTGTCCTCCCTAGTTCCCTTCATGTGTTTCCTTCCCATCCCTGTCCTCTCTCCTCTCCCCAGGTCCCAGTCAGGTAGGAGGTTCGCCTCCCGCCAACATGGGCAGAATATCTCTAACCTCATCTTCCCTCCCAGATCCCCTGGTATTGATCTCTGTATGGCTGGTGGCCTCTGGAAATGCCAGTCGGCCGTCCAGAAAGCAGACTTCATATCTGCCTATGCCTCCCACCTCAACCTTGACTTTCTTGCTTTAACTGAAACGTGGCTCTCACCAGAGAACACGGCCACCCCAGCTGCCCTTTCCTCTGCCTTCTCTTTTTCCCACACACCCAGATCCTCTGGCAGAGGAGGCGGCACAGGTCTCCTAATCTCATCCTCATGGAGATCTAGTGTCTTCTCCTCATCCCTCTCCTTCTCGTCTTTTGAATTTCATGCGGTTTCTGTTACTTTGCCTTGCAAACTGTTTATTGTTGTTGTTTATCGCCCCCCGGGTCCTCTGGGGAACTTCTTGGATGAGATGGACATCCTCCTCAGCTCCTCACCAGTCAATGACACCCCCCTGGTCCTCCTGGGTGACTTCAACCTCAACTCAGAGTCCACCCAGTCTACCTTTCTCTCCCTCCTCTCTTCTTTTGACCTTACCCTCACTCTTTCCCCTCCCACCCACAAAGCAGGCAACCTTCTTGACCTCATCTTCACAAGGAGCTGCACAACAACCAACCTCTCTGTAACACCACTCCATATATCTGACCACTCCTTCATCTCCTTCTCTCTTCCACTCACCTCTTACACCCATCCATCTCTCCCACCATCCACTGTCACCTGTCGACGGAACCTACGCCACCTGTCTTCCTCCACCCTCTCATCTACAATCCTCTCCTCCCTACCATCCGCGGAGTCTTTCTCTCGACTGTCTCCCGATGATGCGGCTACAACTCTCATGTCCTCCCTCTCATCCTCCTTTGACTCTCTGTGTCCCCTCACCACCAAACTAGCTCGGGCCTCCCCCCCCCCAGTCCTTGGCTTTCTGATGCTCTACGAGCTGTCCGAACCGAACTGCGGGCGGCGGAGAGAAAATGGAAAAGGTCCTGTCTCGCCAGTGATATGGCTTCCTTCCATGCCCTCTTATCATCTTTCCATTCCTCTGTTTCTCTAGCTAAATCTTCCTTCTTTCACTCGAAAATTAACGCGGCCGCCTCTAATCCCCACAAACTGTTTTCAACTTTCTCCTGGCCCCCCCTCCCCCCCACCCCCCTCATCACTCACACCTGATGACTTTGTCTCCTTCTTTGAAAAGAAGGTCGATGCTATTCGCAATTCCTTCTCCCAACCCTCCACCCCTACTGACCCTCCCCAACTCCCTAACCTCCTTTTCTCTCCTCTCTGACGCCGACACACTGAAACTCCTTACTTCCCACCGCCCAATCACCTGTCCTCTTGACCCCATCCCCTCTCCCCTCCTACAATCTAAATCTGATGACATTCTCCCTTTTCTCTCCTCTCTAATCAACACCTCCCTCTCTTCCGGCACCATGCCCTCTTCCCTGAAGAGGGCCAGAGTCACTCCCCTGCTCAAAAAACCTACTCTTGACCCCTCTGCCCTGAACAACTACCGGCCTGTCTCTCTTCTTCCCTTTCTCGCTAAAACTCTGGAACGGGCGGTCTGCTCCCAACTGTCCACTTATCTTCTCCAGAACAATCTCCATGACCCCAACCAGTCTGGCTTCAAGAGTGGCCACTCCACTGAAACCGCCCTGCTCGCAGTCACTGAGGCACTCCACTCTGCTAAAGCAAAATCCCTCTCCTCTGTCCTTATCTTCCTCGACCTGTCGGCCGCCTTCGATACAGTCAACCATGAGATTCTGCTCTCATCGCTGTCTGGGATGGGTGTCACAGGGTCTGCACTCGCTTGGTTTTCCTCCTACCTCTCTAGTCGCTCCTACCAGGTGACTTGGAGGGGCTCAGTCTCCGACCCTCACCCCCTACGAACTGGAGTCCCGCAGGGCTCGGTTCTTGGGCCTCTCCTCTTCTCGCTATACACCATGTCTCTTGGTTCTGTTATCTCTTCCCATGGCTTTTCCTATCATTCCTACGCTAATGACACCCAACTCTTAATTTCCTTCCCCCCCGACACCCAAGTCACCACACGGATCTCTGCCTGCTTGGCTGATATCTCTGCGTAGATGACTTCCCACCACCTGAAGCTCAACCTTGCCAAAACTGAGCTTCTCTACATCCCTGCTAAGTCCTCTCCGTCAATCGACCTCTCATTGACTGTTGAGGACTTTGTAGTTTCCTCCTCCCGTACAGCAAAGAATCTTGGGGTGACTCTTGATAACTGCCTCACCCTGGCTCCACAAGTATCCTCCACTGCCAGAACCTGCAGGTTCTTTCTGTATAATATATGCCGTATCCGTCATCTCCTGACTGAGAAAGCCACCCAGCTCCTAGTCCAGGCGCTCATCATTTCCCGCCTGGATTACTGCAACTCCCTCCTAGCCGGTCTCCCAGCGTGTGCCATCAAGCCCCTCCAGCTGGTCCGGAATGCTGCAGCCCGCCTGATCACCAGTCAGCCCAGGTCGGCTCATGTCACTCCGCTTCTCATTGGCCTCCACTGGCTTCCTATTGCCACACGCATCCGTTTCAAGGCCCTAGTGTTGGCATTTCAGGCTGCTAAGGGGACTGCCCCACCTTACATACAATCCCTGATCACTCCCTACTCCCCAGCTAGACCACTTCGGTCTGCCAGCTCTGGTCGCCTTATGGTTCCCTCTCTACGTGCACCTGGCGGTCGAGCTGCACGTTCACCCCTGTTTTCCGTTCTGGTTCCTCAGTGGTGGAATGACTTGCCCACCACTGTCAGAACAGCAGAATCCCTCCCCCTATTTCGACGCAGACTCAAAACCCACCTTTTCAAACTCTACCTTAGTCCTCCCTCCTGATTTCCCCTGCCCCTCCTTTCTGATATCCCTATCCTTGTCTAACCCCCCCCCCCCCCCCCCAAAAAAAAAAAATAATAATAATAATAATGCACTTATGATGACAACTATGTTTAGAACAGCATTTCATGTGTATTTTGCTAGTTTCTGGATGTGATGCTTTGACTTATGGTAGAACCTATGCACTTGTAAGTCGCTTTGGATTAAAAGCGTCTGCCAAATGACTAAAATGTAAATGTAAATGTAAGGTGATCAAAGGGCTCCTGTGGAGCTGGGTGGGCTGCATTTGGGACCTTCTGGCTCCACCCTACATTATTTACAGCACAAATAACACATTTTTCACAAAAAGGTTTTGCATAAGTTGAAAAACCATTTGTGTCCTAGTGTTTGGAAATTAAAGATATCATTCCCTCTTTTGACACATGATCCTGTCCATGTGTCAATTTAGCATAGTAGGGAAACTATGCTAAATAGCTTCACTTGACGGTCCTGTATAGTGGCCACTGGCCTCTCGGTGTGAGCAGAATGTGTGTGCAGACTGAGGGTCGTGTTGGGAGGGGCTGAGGCAGCGGCCTTCACAGATAGCATCTGGCTGGCCTGTGCGAGCGGGACATTTACATATTGTAATAGACGTAGGCAAAAGAATGGCCTCCAGGAGGTTTTGCACCAACTCTCCATTCATAGCTTTTCCTGAGGAAGTAAGAAAACCCCTGTGTTTCCAATGTGTTCCGATATCGTGCACTACCCGAAAAGCATATCTGCTGTCAGTGTAAATATTTACAGTTTTACCTTGGGACAAATGGCGGGCGCGTGTGAGAGCAAAAAGTTCAGCAACCTGGGCAGACAAGTGACCCGGAAGTTTGGCAGATGAGAAATGAGCAGTTTTGAGCAGAATTTCAGCTACTGCATGAGGAACCAAAACAGTGAGTGGGTGATAAGCAATGATCAATGCAAAAGCAATAACAGGAGAAGCAGCTGCTGAAATTAATTGTAGAGAAGGGGGAGACCCCTAGTGACAGCATCAAGTCTCTGAGAATAATATGCAACAGGCCTGTTTCTATCATGTTTTTGCAGAAGAACAGCAGACATATAACCAGCCTTCTCTTCTATACTGAAAAAACAAAGCAAGATTGATCACAGTGAAATGTTTGGCATGTTTGGGAACAGTAAATCTTGTACAAAACGTCAAGATCCATCATGCTTTTTTTACACAGAGTTAGGGTAGGGAACCACAACACCAGTTCTTAGCAGTGTGTCAAAAACAGGGCCAACTTAGTCAGGTGTGTGATTAACCAATTATATCAAATTAAATTGATCATCAATTAAATATGTAGGTTGAAACACAATCATTAACTGAAACAGCTGTGTAGGAGGGTTAAAACTGGGTGAGGAACAGCCAAACTCTGCTTCCAAGGTGAGGTTGCTGAAGACAGTTTAATGTCAGAAGTCATACACCATGGCAAGACTGACCACAGCAACAAGACACAAGGAAGTTATACTGCATCAGCAAGGTCCCTCCCAAGCAGAAATCTCAAGGCAGGCAGGGGTTTCCAAGCTCTGTTGAAGAAGCATAATGAAACAGGCAATTTGAGGACCATAGATGCAGTGGTCGGCCAAGGAAATTTAGTGCAGCAGATGAAAGACATATCATGCTCACTTCCCTTCGCAATCGGAAGCTCAGAATTGGCAGACACCAGTGGGGTACACCCAGGTACACCCATCTACTGTGCAGAGAAGTCTGGTCAGAAGTGGTCTTCATGGAAGAATTGCGGCCAAAAAGCCATACCTCCGACATGGAAACAAGGCCAAGCGACTCAACTATGCACGAAACACAGGAAATTGGGAATTAGAAATATTTGGCTATAGCAGAAGGCAGTTTGTTTGCCAAGTACAGGCAGATACTTATCCATCATGTAAATGGTAAATGGTTGGCATTTATATAGCACCTTTATCCAAAGCGCTGTACAATTGATGCTTCTCATTCACCCAGTCATACACACACTCACACACCGACGGTGATTGGCTGCCATGCACGGCACCGACCAGCTCTTCAGGAGCATTTGGGGGTTAGGTGTCTTGCTCAGGGACACTTTGACAGAGCCTGGGCGGGGGATCAAACCGGCAACCCTCTGACTGCCAGACAACTGCTCTTACTGCCTGAGCCATGTCGCCCATCCCAAAGATGTAATACCCACAGGGGCAGGGGCAGCTCCTCGGTGGGTGGGTGGGGGCAGGGGCAGCTCCTTGCTGTGCCGGGTGTTGCTGATAGTAGTCTGGCGGACACGCAGGGCAATCTAGGTCCAAGTCAATTTTGTATATGCTGCCGAAATGTGCTAAATCTGGATAGAAAAAGCAGCTGGAGTTACCTCCTGCACTGAGTGGCAGTTTCTCCTTCTTCCCTCTTGCCTGCTTTTCCTGTTTCTTTTTTCCGCACCCATTTTTTACTGTACCCCAGTCGGGTTTCCATTTACATTTTTTACAGTATAAAATGATAATACACTGATGTGGCTGCTGACCCATACTGTCATGTATTATTTTCATAGGACCCGTAAATTCTGGGTCTTGCCTCTTTGAACCCATGGTTATTACCTCACCCCACTACTAGTCTGTTCCTTATTATTAATCATTTTACTTTTTACTTATTTTAATGCACAAGTTTTATTTGGTGCACCAAATCTAATCAGAGCTGGATTCAGATTCCGCACTACTACACAATTTATCTCTGCTGTCGACACTTTCACACTGGCCCGTTTTCAGCCTGCATGCTCACAGACAACAAAGGATTACCTAAATTACCCAAGGTCATTTACTTTAGAGCTCAGTTTCTTTGTATAAGTATTTACACCTTAAGGCCTATTCATTATTATAATTATAACTATTACTACTAATCACGCTCAGTGCTTGGGACCCGGGCCCAGAGCTTGTGGTTTTTGAGAGCATCTCCGGCTCTCTGTGTTTGAATCACTCCCAGGGTGATGGCCCCATCAGCCCCTCACCTGAGCGTTCTTTTTACAATCCTGTATTGGTCAAAGGATTCTAACCCCTGGCAGTGTACACTGTCTGTTCGTGCCTAAGACTCAGACTGTATAGGGAAAACATGTTTAGCAATCCCATCCTTGTCACCAAACTGTTAGGGAAAATGCATGGCAAAATTACCCTTACTCAAGCCACATCTGGGCAACAGAGAAACGCCTGACAGTCACATGTTTCAATCATTTTTCTCACCTAAAAATTGGGTCTTCTGAGACAAAAGGTGATATGTTTTGTTGTTAAGCAAATCTAGATAAAAACACCGGAAATCAAAGCTGAAACTCAGATTTGTTATCCCATGGACATCTTTTGACCTCAAACTCAATTGTCTTCAGTGTACAGCAAAAACTTCAAGAAATTGACCTTGCTGTTCCAGTACTTTTCGAGGGGACTGTATATATTGTTTGTGTATTTATGAAACAATATACTTGTATTTCTTGTGTATTAACTACTGAATATATGTACTTTTAATGTCTCTGTAGATTTGTCCAATAAGGGCAAGTTTGTTCCAGCAACAATGCTGATCTCTCATTATCCTACAGAAATGCTGATCTCTCATTCTCCAACTGTAATGCTGATCCCCCATTCTCCTACAATATTACTGATCCCTCATTCTCCAACAGTAATGTTGATCTCACATGCTCCTGCAGTAATGCTGATCTCTCATTCTCCCACAGTAGTGCTGATCCCTCATTCTCCTACAGTAATGTTGATCTCTCATGCTCCTACAGTAATGCTGATCTTTCATTCTCCTGTAGGAATGCTGATCTCTCATTCTCCTACAGTAGTGCTGATCCCTCATTCTCCTGCAGTAATGCTGATCTCTCATTCTCCTACAGTAATGCTGATCTCTCATTCTCTTGCAATAATGCGGATCCCTCATTCTCCTGCAATAATGCTGATCCCTCATCTCCTGCAGTAGTGCTGATCCTCATTCTCCTCATAGGGGGGCGACATGGCTCAGGCAGTAAGAGCAGTCATCAGGCAGTCGGAGGGTTGCCGGTTCGATCCCCCGCCCGGGCTGTGTCGAAGTGTCCCTGAGCAAGACACCTAACCCCCAAATGCTCCTGACGAGCTGGTCGGGGCCTTGCATGGCAGCCAATCGCTGTCGGTGTGTGAGTGTGTGTATGAATGGGTGAATGGAGAAGCATCAATTGTACAGCGCTTTGGATAAAGGTGCTATATAAATGCCTGACATTTACCATTCTCCTGCAGTAATGCTGATCCCTCATCTCCTGCAGTAATGCTGATCTTTCAGTAAGGGTACCAGTACAATGCAAGACCCCATAGTGCTAAAAAGCATATTCTTCTGCATATGTGGAGTTCTTTTTCAGGTTAATGACAGTAAGATCTGCTTGTTATTTCAATCATCTGAGAAGGATGGTGGCTGGAGATAATGGGACATCAATGGTCCCACTGGGAAGATTTGCAGAAATGATTCATTTGTCTTTGTAGTAAGTTAGACTTGTTATTCTTTGCATTATAATGAGAGCGTGAGACTCTAATTATGAGACTCTGTTTCTTTCTTATTATGAGGTAACTAGACATTCCCTAGCAGAGTTAAGATTATATGCAACTCTCTCCTTTTTAAAATTCACTTTACAAATTCAGAGGGATACCCTGTGTTTACTTCTCAGGCCTCAGAACACATAAAAGCTTCAGTTCCCTGGTGTCAGCACAATTAGCTGCAAAATAAAATGCCATTCTCTGTCATCAGCACCAATTTAATTATACAAACTGAAATTATACAAACTACAAAATGAATTAGAGCAACATTTAAGTGAAGCACGCAGCATAGATCTTTGGAGAGGCAGAATTGTTTGTGGCTATTGTAGAAGCCCCTTTGACAGCAATTACAGCTTTGAGTCCTCTTGGGTAGGTCTCTCCCAAAGCCACTCTCACATTGTCATACCCATTTGCTTTGGGTCATTGTCATGCTGAAAGGTGGTGTCATGTGCACTCTGGAGCAGGTCTTCTTCAGGGACCTCTATATTTGGCTGCATTCAGACTTCCCTTAATTCTGACCAGTCTTCCTGTCCCTGCCACTGAGAAGCACCCCCGCTGCCACCACCATGCTTCATTGTAGGGATGGTATTAGCCAGGTGATGATCAGTGCCTGGTGTTCACTGTAGGGATGGTATTAGCCAGGTGATGATCAGTGCCTGGTGTTCACCGTAGGGATGGTATTAGCCAGGTGATGATCAGTGCCTGGTGTTCACTGTAGGGATGGTATTAGCCAGGTGATGATCAGTGCCTGGTGTTCACTGTAGGGATGGTATTAGCCAGGTGATGATCAGTGCCTGGTGTTCACCATAGGGATGGTATTAGCTAGGTGATGATCAGTGCCTGGTGTTCACCATAGGGATGGTATTAGCCAGGTGATGATCAGTGCTGGTGTTCACCATAGGGATGGTATTAGCCAAGTGATGATCAGTGCCTGGTGTTCACTGTAGGGATGGTATTAGCCTGGTGATGAGCAGTGCCTGGTGTTCACCGTAGGGATGGTATTAGCCAGGTGATGAGCAGTGCCTGGTGCCTGGCTGGACGGCCTGTAGCGTAGTGGTTAAGGTAAATGACTGGGACAGGCAAGGTTGGTGGTTCGAATCCCAGTGTAGCCACAATAAGATCCACACAGCCGTTGGGCCCTTGAGCAAGGCCCTTAACCCTGCATTGCTCCAGGGGAGGATTGTCTAATCAACTGTACGTCGCTCTGGATAAGAGCGTCTGCCAAATGCCAATAATGTAATGTAATGTAATGTAATGTAATGTGTTCACCGTAGGGATGGTATTAGCTAGGTGATGATCAGTGCCTGGTGTTCACTGTAGGGATGGTATTAGCCAGGTGATGATCAGTGCCTGGTGTTCACTGTAGGGATGGTATTGGCTAGGTGATGATCAGTGCCTGGTGTTCACTGTAGGGATGGTATTAGCCAGGTGATGATCAGTGCCTGGTGTTCACTGTAGGGATGGTATTAGCCAGGTGATGAGCAGTGCCTGGTGTTCACCGTAGGGATGGTATTAGCCAGGTGATGATCAGTGCCTGGTGTTCACTGTAGGGATGGTATTAGCCAGGTGATGATCAGTGCCTGGTGTTCACCGTAGGGATGGTATTAGCCAGGTGATGATCAGTGCCTGGTGTTCACTGTAGGGATGGTATTAGCCAGGTAATGAGCAGGTGATGAACAGACATAGTGCTTCCCAGAGAGTTACATTTTCATCTCATCAGACCAGAGAATCTTTTTCCTCATGCTCATGATCCTCATGATCCTCATGATTTAAATGCTGCTTGGCAAACTCCAAGCATATATATTGTACTCATGAGTGGCTTCCATCTAGCCACTCTACCATAAAGACCTGGTTGAAGGAGTGCTGCTGTGATGGTCATCTTTCCGGTTTGAGTGACCGCTGGGTTCTTGGTCACCTCCCTGACCAAGGCCCTTCTTGCTCGGTTTGGCTGGATGGCCAACTCTTGAAAGATTCCTGTTGGTTCCAACCTTCTTCCATTTCAGCGTTATTAAGGCCACTGTGCTCTTGGGAAAACTTTATTGAGCAATTTCATCATTCATACAGAGAGTTCCTTTGATTTCATGGTGTGGTTTTGTCCTTACTTGCAGTGTGAATTGTGGGACCTTATATACACAGGTGTACACCTTTCTAAACTATGTCCAATCAATTCAATTTGCCACAGGTGGACTCCAATCAAGTTCTAGCCACATCTCAAGGATAATTATAGCAAATGCAACAAAGGGTCTGAATACTTATGTAAATGAGAGGTTTCTGCTTTTGATTTTGAATAAATTAGCAAAACTTAAATTTAATTTACATTTAAAAACATGTTTTTACTTCATCATTATGGGTTATTGGGTGCAGATTAAACAAACCCCTTAAGTTTTTTTCACACAAGCTTGAAAATGACATACCCAAATTTTCTCTTATTATATTACTCTTGATCCCTTTTGATTACAAGCATAATCCTTGTCTCTTCTGAAAGGTAACCATTTGGGGTCAGCATTACTCCAAATATTACTAAAACAAAGTTACAGAAGCTAAAAAGTCACTGTGAAAGCAGAAGTTTCGCATTTCCCTGAACCCATTTAAGATCCACAAAGCAGCCTGAGGAAATTGGATATGTCTCTCTCATACCACCATAACATCTTGTTGACATACCTGTGACGTACTTGAGGTCTCTCTTACTTTCATGATCTTGGGACTTTTTCAGCGACTACAATGGGGCAAACAGGCTTTTATTTTGAGTGAAAGCTCAGACATCCTGAGGGAGGAATGGGGCGGCCTGTAGCGTAGTGGTTAAGGTAGGGCGGCCTGTAGCGTAGTCATTAAGGTAAATGACTGGGACAGGCAAGGTCAGCGGTTCGAATCCCAGTGTAGCCACAATAAGATCCGCACAGCCTTGAGCAAGGCCCTTAACCCTGCATTGTTCCAGGGGAGGATTGTCTCCTGCGTAGTCTAAGCCACTGTATGCCACTCTGGATAAGAGCGTCTGCCAAATGCCAATAATGTAATGTAATGTTACTGAATGCTGTTACACAATGCTGTTACTGAATGCTGTTACTGAATGCTGTTACTGATGCCGAAGAAAGACTCTTACAATGGCTGTCCATTCCATTCCGCCACATCCATCTGCAACACACTCAGGTACTAGAAAATTAGTTCTAAATCCACAAAGTGTAAAAATCTCATTATTGTCTGTTTGTGTTGCATACAATGTGCAACAACAAAACACATCCTAATTAAGTGTTGCAAGTCAGTGTTATTTGCACCTCCACCTCAAAAATACAGAGCAGGGCATGACGGTGTGTAGAGGCAAGCTCAGTAATAGACTTTCCCAAGTTCCATTTCACACTTTTTCCCGTGCCTGACAGATTGTTAAAGCGATGGTAATTTGTCATCCAATTTCAGCAGTTCTGTGTCTAAAGTGTGAGAAAGGAAGGACAATAAATTTAAATGGGAATGTGAGGCATTTCTATTAAAGCTCAAAAAAGTCACATGACATTTAATCACCTATGCATTTTCCCCCTTTAAGAGCAGTCGTGTTGTTAAATATGCAGTGTAATTATAGATGGTCCTCGTTAGAACTGCTTATTCATATTCATATTCATTCTTTAGTCCAGCAAACAGGACTAAATCTTTTGCTAAAGGGTGAGACAATAGACCCATATTATGCAGCTTAGTTCCTTGACTCTGTTAGCTATATTTTGGTAGATATCAGCCATACCTGGCTGACCAATTTACATTCTTGATATGCATGAACACATAAAATACTGGTTGCTGTATTATTGACATATACACTCAGTAAGCTGACTTATTTTTAGATTTAAGTCATCTGCTGCTGTAGCTTATCCACTTAGATGTTATGTACGGTTCCAGAGTTGTGTAGTGTTGTATTGTGGAGAGTTGTGGTTGGAGAGAATCTGCTTCGTGCCCCTACCTGTCTGACTACCCGAAGGAAAGCCAGCCCTGGACCGTATGAGAACCCGTCTCCGTGTACCGACCCCTGGCTTCGAACAATGACGATTCTCTTGGATTACAGACTTACAGACGCTGACACTTAGCTCTACCTCTTCCCCCCACCAAACAGCAATAAACTTGCACTTCAATTTGAATTGTGCTGGCCTGGACATTGTATTTAGACATGTGACTATTCCTACCACCCAGGAGTTTGTCACAACAGGCTTACAAATAATCAGCTCTGAGTATAGATCAACGTTCTGACAATGCGTACAACTGAGACTGGGGTTTAAATACACTGAAGCATAAGACTAACTTGGCGGGGCATGGGAGTGAGGATGATCTAACAAATAAACATCAGGCGAGAAACATGAATGGGCAATAATACATATCGGGCTTCTATAAAGACACAGACATCACAGGGGAAGACAAGTGCTATGAATATGAGTGTAAACAGAAAACTATACATAATAATGAAAAATAATAAATATACAAGAATAACAAATAAAACTAACAGACAATACTCAGAAACATTACATTAGAGGTTTGATGCGTTGTGTGTTCAGAGATGCTGTTCTGCAGACCGCTGTTGTAATGTGTGGTTATTTGCATTACTGTCACCTTCCGGGCGGCTTCAACCAGTCTGGCCCTTCAACCCTGTCCTCTCTCATTAACAGAATGTTTCTGCCTGCAGAACTGCTGCTCACTGGATGTTTTTCGTTTTTCATACCATTCTCTGCAAACTCTAGAGACTGTTGTGCATGCAAATCCCAGGAGATCAGCAGTTTCTGAGATACTCAATCCACCCTGTCCAGCACCAATGATCATTCCACGGTCAAAGTCACTTCTACAGATCGGTGTTTCTCAGACTCGGTCCTGGGGACCGCCTGTGTATGATGGTTTTCATTTCAACCACAACAGCAATGCCAGATTTTTAACAAGCTATTAAGTTTTCTAAAAATGAGGTACTTGTCGTGATTTGAGGGATAATTTACCCTCTTAAGCCACATTATGTGTTATTATACAGTTACATTTTATTTTGCTAGTATCATCAATAAAAATATATCCATTTTAACCCAGAAGGATCTCATTTAATTGGTAAAACTCTGTTGAAAATAAATGTACTTGCTTGATGCTAAAAACTTTGTACACACGAAAAGTGAAAACAAATGCATAATTCTTGCTCTGGTACAACAATGTAAAATTAACATTTTTCCACATATCCACTGTGTGTCCTGGTCTCCCCTACCTTCAGTATGTGCGTCAGGGCTGTGCTATTAGCTGATCCAGGCCGCTGCCTGAAAGACCTCCTCCACAGGGTTCAGCCACAGCACTAGGCCTCTACATCTCTACATACCAGTTCTAACCAGTCACAAACCTGGTGGCAAGTTTTATCACAAATTGTAAATAAGCAGCTTCCCTGCTGAATCTCAAAATCAGAAAAATCGTTTTATGAGGCATTTGTAGAAATTTGTAAAAAGTGAAAAAGGTGAATTTTAGCAGATAAGACTTTCAGCCTGGAGTATGAAAGGAGAGCATGTTTTTAATGAAGGACACGACAAGCTCCAAACAAGCTGCAGGCTGTCAGAGGACAGCTCCGAGTCAGTGCACTGATGGAGCGGGATTACGGCACGGCTCTGTGATCAAGTGCTCAAACACTAGATAAAAAGTGGAGAAATGCCCTTTAATCCGCACAAACTTGTTTCTAAACAGGATATAGAGGACCAGAAGCAGCCAGCCTTTCATAATGCTCCACTGTCCCAGGGTTTCATTCCGGTGGCTCCAACACCACCTTGTTAGTCACAACTCTTGGCCCACTCATCCGCAGTGAACTGTATTTCTAATCGTCCACTGTGTGATACCAGCTTTGCGCTCTCCGGAAGTTGCTTGTTCATTCCGACATTGCCCGTCCTTCTGCTCATTAAAGGAACAGCGTCAACAGCTGCAGGGATTAGAGCAAAAATCATGCTGCCGATAAAGCCGAATTTCATCCTGCAAACTGCACCAATTACCATGGGGGCTGTGGGCTGGGGGCTGTGGGCCGGGGGCTGGGGGCTGTGGGCTGGGGGCTGGGGGCTGTGGGCTGGGGGCTGTGGGCTGGGGGCTGAGGGCTGGGGGCTGGGGGCTGTGGGCGGTGGGCTGGGGGCTGTGGGCTGGGGGCTGAGGGCTGGGGGCTGAGGGCTGGGGGCTGAGGGCTGGGGGCTGGGGGCTGGGGCTGGGGGCTGAGGGCTGGGGGCTGAGGGCTGGGGGCTGGGGCTGGGGGCTGGGGGCTGTGGGCTGGGGGCTGAGGGCTGGGGGCTGGGGGCTGTGGGCGGTGGGCTGGGGGCTGTGGGCTGGGGGCTGAGGGCTGGGGGCTGAGGGCTGGGGGCTGGGGGCTGGGGCTGGGGGCTGAGGGCTGGGGGCTGAGGGCTGGGGGCTGGGGCTGGGGGCTGGGGGCTGGGGGCTGGGGGCTGGGGGCTGTGGGCGGTGGGCTGGGGGCTGTGGGCTGGGGGCTGGGGGCTGGGGGCTGGGGGCTGGCTGAGGGCTGGGGGCTGGGGGCTGGGGGCTGGGGGCTGGGGGCTGGGGGCTGGGGGCTAGCTGAGGGCTGGGGGCTGAGGGCTGAGGGCTGGGGGCTGGGGGCTGGGGGCTGGGGGCTGGGGGCTGGGGGCTGGGGGCTGAGGGCTGGGGGCTGAGGGCTGAGGGCTGGGGGCTGGGGGCTGTGGGCTGGGGGCTGGGGGCTGGGGGCTGGGGGCTGGGGGCTGGGGGCTAGCTGAGGGCTGGGGGCTGAGGGCTGAGGGCTGGGGGCTGGGGGCTGTGGGCTGGGGGCTGGGGGCTGAGGGCTGGGGGCTGGGGGCTGGGGGCTGAGGGCTGAGGGCTGGGGGCTGAGGGCTGGGGGCTGGGGGCTGGGGGCTGGGGGCTGGGGGCTGGGGGCTAGCTGAGGGCTGGGGGCTGGGGGCTGAGGGCTGGGGGCTGAGGGCTGAGGGCTGGGGGCTGGGGGCTGTGGGCTGGGGGCTGGGGGCTGGGGGCTGGGGGCTGGGGGCAGGGGGCTGAGGGCTGAGGGCTGGGGGCTGAGGGCTGGGGGCTGTGGGCTGGGGGCTGGGGGCTGGGGGCTGGGGGCTGGGGGCTGGGGGCTGGGGGCTGGGGGCTGGGGGCTGGGGGCTGGGGGCTGGGGGCAGGGTCTGACTCGGTCTGCAAGCAAAGCAGCTCCCCTGTCCCACTGACTCACTGAGCCAACACTGGGACCAGAGTGATACTAAAGGCCAACACTGGGACCAGTGATATCACTATCATCCACATTCACACATTGAGGTAAAGCCCCATTAGCACTGTCTCTGTAAGCTCTGTGGCATTGCTAGCCACTGGCCCTACAGGACAGCACACACTGGCCCTACAGGACAGCACACACTGGCCCTACAGGACAGCACACACTGGCCCTACAGGACAGCACACACTGGTTCTACAGGACAGCACACACTGGCCCTACAGGACAGCACACACTGGCTCTACAGGACAGCACACACTGGCCCTACAGGACAGCACACACTGGCTCTACAGGACAGCACACACTGGCTCTACAGGACAGCACACACTGGCCCTACAGGACAGCACACACTGGCTCTACAGGACACACTGGCCCTACAGGACAGCACACACTGGCCCTACAGGACAGCACACACTGGCCCTACAGGACAGCACACACTGGCCCTACAGGACAGCACACACTGGCTCTACAGGACAGCACACACTGGCTCTACAGGACAGCACACACTGGCCCCACAGGACAGCACATGGTGTGGTAATGGTGCTTTATGGTACACCAGAACTCTTGTCAGTGCTTAAATCAAGACCAAAACAAAACTATTTCCATCTTGACCTTAATGTCGGCACAGGACCAGGCAGACTCCATACTTTGTCCTGTTCTATGTCGTGCGTAGCTCTGAGTATAAAAACAGGCCAAAACCAATAATTACTTCAAGGGGATATTTTCCTCCTCAATTTTGACGTGGACAGAGCCCCACATTACTTTGTCTAATATAAGGAGTATGATCCTGTTTTTGGCATGTGCTCTGTCTGCCCTTTAAATTATTCAATGCTTGATTCACGAATCAAATCCTAGTTCACAAAATGGAGTAAGGCCAAATTTACTTCATCAGATAATTTGACACAAGATGCATGAAATTATCCTTCATTGTTCGAGTGACATATATGAAATAGGGCCCAATGCTCTTTCTCCAAACCCACCACATCTTTATGAAGAAAACATTTACTTGCACATTAACTTTATATTTCATTATCATATCCGGCTTGTTCCAGTTTCTATTATTGCTGCATGCAGAAAGCAGCATGATTTGAGAAATTCCAAAATCATCAGATGGCATTCATACATACCTGACTATATTTTGGAACTTGAAACAAATTTAATTTCAAAGGATTTAATATGGAACATTTACAATGAACTCAACATCTCCCATTACACCATGAGGTGGAGCTAGAAGCTAACATTTCAACAGCAAGAGCTACTAGCTTGGACCTTACTTTACTGTGGGTACATAATAGTGTGTGTGTGTGTGTGTGTGTGTGTGTTTGTTTGTGCATCCTGTGATTATAATCTAGTATTGCTTCCACTTGGGATTCAGCAGCTGTGATTTTAAGTTTTGACTGGCAACAACCAGCTGCTTAATTTGTACTTGTATGGTGAACAAACAGTACCTAGATCCAGGGACACTTTGTTGTTGAGATGCAAGACTGAATGTGTGTACAGGTGTCTGGGGATGTTCCATGCGGTCTAAGCATATGAAAAATCACAATTCGATTATTTCCCCAAATGATCAGCCCTACTAATGCTCTCTTACAAACCATAGTCCGTAGTGTTGAGTACTAGTCTTATTTTTAACACACAAAACAAAACCAAACACAAACCAAACAGAACAAAAACTCTTTCTGTGTGCTTCTATAACTTCCGCCCGATCTCACTGCAGGTAGAATCATGGTTACCAAATTGCTGCAGTTGCTTGCAGGCAACTGCAGATGGCGCCATAACCACGCCACCCTTCCACAACATCGTCAAAAAGTGGAAAATGATAAGAATATAGCATTTTGAGTTTGATGTGTGAACAAGTCTGGAAAATTCATTGGCAGATTACCTGATTCCATCAGATTTATTTCCACATGAATCATGAATGTGGATCAAAACAGATCTGAAAATATCCAATTCTGTCATCGTAGGGTGCGACCCATTAGTCAGAAAATGGATACACCTTCACCATTCTGTAAAATGCTGAAACATACAGTAAATGGTAAATGGTAAATGGTTGGAATTTATATAGCGCCTTTATCCAAAGCGCTGTACAATTGATGCTTCTCATTCACCCATTCATACACACTCACACACCGACGGCGATTGGCTGCCATGCAAGGCGCCGACCAGCTCGTCAGGAGCATTTGGGGGTTAGGTGTTGCTCAGGGACACTTCGACACAGGGCGGGGGATCGAACCGGCAACCCTCCAACTGCCAGACGACTGCTCTTACTGCCTGAGCCATGTTGCCCCTACAGTATGCATGCAAATAACATTAAATAAAAGTTGATTTGTATTTTTGTCCCATATTCATCTTTTGATCTCAAATCCAAAGGCCTCAAGTACAGCCAATAGCAAAAAAAATAAAGTGGCAACGACCATGTGATTTCTTCTGGTGTTAAATAGAAGAATTCACATGACTGTCCATTCCCAATAAAACCTCAGCACACAAGTCTTTATAAATCACTTGGCTTTATTTTAAATTTGCTTTAAACAAAACAAAAAAAGTTACAAAAACAAATAAAAATAAAAAATAAAAATAAAAAGATCCACCAAAAAAATAACTGTGCTCAGCACTGGATGTGGAATGTTTCTGGAAAAAATTATATACTTAATGAGCACTTTATTAGGTATTTATTAGACATTTTCTTTAGACTTATAAAGTCTTCTGCTGCTGTAGCCTATCCACTGAGCGGTTTGACTTGTGTGTTCAGAGATACTCTTCTGCATTCCACTGTTGTAATGTGTGGTTATTTGCGTTACTGTCACCTGTCAGCTTTAACCAGTCTGGCCATTCTCCTCTGACCTCTCCCATTAACAAGGCGTTTTTGCCCGCAGAACTGCTGCTCACTGGATGTTTTTTGGACCATTATCTGCAAACGCTAGAGATTGTTGTGCGTAAAAATTCCAGGAGATCAGTAGTTTCTGAGATACACAAACAACCCTGTCTGGCACCAACTATCATTCCATGCTTTTATGCATTTAGTTGCTGCCACATGATTGGCTGATTAAATATTTGCATAACAAGCTTGTGTATAGGTCTACTAAATAAAGTACTAAGTAAGTAAAGTGCGTGTATATATTTACGGAAAAGTGCCTCAAATATACACAAGAGCCAAACAAAACATAAATACAAGCTTTTACAGTATCTCCATGTCAAATTACAATCATTTCAACCCACACTCAGAGCCCTGGTGAAGAACCCCACACAGCCCTGTGACTTCATCTGATGATTATTTCTGAGCAGAACAGGATGAAGCTCTGTGTCCAAGGGCGACGGTGGGAAAGTGACGTGACTACACATTCCTGCTCTCTACTCCAAAGAAAGGAAGTAAAGCAATGGGAAACATATAAACGTATGAAAAGTAAAAAACATTTTAGACATCCGAAAGAAAGCAAGCAAACCTCCAAAAAACATATCATAAGTATAACAATCAAAAAAGAACAAAAACATCCTCCCTGGAGGTGATGAATACTTTTATCTAGAAGCGAATGGCAAAGTTGTTGTTGGAGAACTGTGAGTGAAGCTGATGAAGGGCATGAGGCCACAGAGGTGATGGACCCAGTGTCACAAACCAAACCATCGGCTTGACTCCTCACCCCCAAAACCCATACCACCCTAAATAAGTCTGAGCACCCACAATCTGGGGTTAATGCAGAGCGGGCGGGAGGTGGGTGGGGTTTATACAGAGCAGAGGGAGGGGTTTGTACAGAGTGGTGGGAAGTGGGTGGGGTTATATAGAGTGGTTGGAGGTGGATGGGGTTTGTACAGAGTGGTGGGAAGTGGGTGGGGTTATATAGAGCGGTTGGAGGTGGGTGGGGTTTGTACAGAGTGGTGGGAAGTGGGTGGGGTTATATAGAGTGGTGGGAAGTGGGTGGGGTTATATAGAGTGGTTGGAGGTGGGTGGGGTTTGTACAGTGGTGGGGTTATATAGAGCGGTTGGAGGTGGGTGGGGTTTATACAGAGTGGTGGGAAGTGGGTGGGGTTATATAGAGCGGTTGGAGGTGGGTGGGGTTTGTACAGAGTGGTGGGAAGTGGGTGGGGTTATATAGAGTGGTTGGAGGTGGGTGGGGTTTATACAGAGTGGTGGGAAGTGGGTGGGGTTATATAGAGCGGTTGGAGGTGGGTGGGGTTTATACAGAGTGGTGGGAAATGGGTGGGGTTATATAGAGCGGTTGGAGGTGGGTGGGGTTTATACAGAGTGGTGGGAAATGGGTGGGGTTATATAGAGCGGTTGGAGGTGGGTGGGGTTTATACAGTGGTGGGAAGTGGGTGGGGTTTATCTGACGGTGACGCCCAGCTTCTCCAGCACGCGCATGCCCTTCTCCTCGTACTCCTCGCGCGTCAGCCAGAAGTTGTCCTTGTCCTTCATGATGTCAGCAAGCACGGCCCCGCCCAGGAACACCATGTGCTTACGCCGAGGGGGGTCCTCAATTCGGATCTTGAATTTCTGTGAGGGACATCGTGCACACACAGACACAGACACACACGCACGTTGTGAGCTGTATCTATAGGAGCCACTGTACTGGTGTTGTGGGCTTATGGACTTGTACAGTACAGTCCCCTCCAAAGGTATTGGAACAGCAAGGACAATTCCTTTGTTTTTACTACACACAGAAGACAACTGAGTTTGAGGTCAAAATATGTACACGATGACACGCGAATTTCAGCTTTTATTTCTGGGTATATTTATCTTGATTTGTTAAACAACTTTGAACATATCACCTTTTCTATCAGACCAATTTTTAAATTTTCGTTTTGGAACATGTGACTGACAGATGTTTCTTGTTGCCCAGATGTGTCCTGTGAGATTGATTGGTTAAACAATAAATAGTTCTGAATGACTGCTCTAGGTTTTAGCCTTTGGTTTTGCCTGTGAAGATTGCATTCGTGTTAGAAAATATAAACCAACAAGAAGACCAGAGAGCAGCCTTTGGGAGAAAAGCAGCCAATTTGAAGCTTAGAAAAGAGGGGAAATCCATCAGAGCCATTGCACTGCATTGGGGATAGCTTGTACAACAACTTGTAAAAGAAAGAAACCGCTGGCATACTGAGCAACAGACATCAAACAGGCTGACCAAAGAAAACAACAGCAGTTGATGACACCAACATTGTGAGAGCAGTGAAGAAAACCCCCAAAATATCAGTCAGGTCTGACACCAAAGATGCTATGTTCCAACTAGTTTAACATATCTCGGTGTAAATACCAGGAAAAAAATACGGAATTCAATAATAATAATTGGACTTGATGTTCCCATACGTTTGGAGGGGACTGCAGCGGTATCAGCCAGTGCTGGTCCTGTGGGCTAACCGGGGCTCTACTCACCGAGAGCTTGTCCACGTCCCCCTTCAGCACGCGCTCCAGGTACAGCTGTTTCAGCTCACGCTCCAGCCGGGATGGCAGGCCGGGGTACATAGTAGACCCCCCAGAGAGGACGATGTGTTTGTAGAATTCCGACCTACAAAGGGGAATGGTAGGTCGGAAGTTTGAGTACATTTGCTCGGTTAGCTAACATAAGCCAACAGGTCCCTTGTTGATCTAATTTTGAAGCAGTGTGTGAATGTGCAATTTGTCCTCAAACCATTGAATCAACACGTTACAAAGGCATCTACAAAACAGAAATAAAGCGGAAGTACATTGTAACCGAAGGTCACTACATCCAATTTTTCAGAATGGGATATTTTACCTGGTGTCGATGTCAGCTGCCTGAATGGTGTTGAAAAGCAGCTCAGCCACACCCACCCCCTCCACATTGATGAGGTGGGGCTGGAACAGGGCTTCGGGTGCCTCAAACCTCTCCCCACCAACCTTGATGACTCTCCCGTCTGGGAGCTGGGGATTGGAAGAGGCAAATGGGCGCAAAAGTACTTTTAAAAGTTGGCTTGGTTTAAAAAATGGAAGTTGCAGAACGGACTGGTAGCCAAAGCTATGTCAAACCGTCACTTCTAGATTTTACTGATAATACATTACATTACAGTTATTTAGCTGAGGCTTTTATCCAAAGTGACTTAGAGTTGAATAGACTAAGCAGGGGCCAATCCCCACTGGAGCAAAGTGAGGTTAAGGGCCTTGCTCAAGGCCTATAGGTTGCCCTGATATTTGGTGAAGTGATTGCAGTAGCCTCTGTTTTGGTACTTTTTTAACATTTTAAGCATATTGTAACTAAACGAAGATACCCTAAAACTAAAATTTGGGCCAGGGGAGATCCCTCTCACAGGCTGTGTGAATCACAGCCAACCTCTTGGTCAGCTGGGAAGGTAACAGATGCAGGTTAGATGGGAGTAACCAGCCAGCAAGTAAGCGTGTGACTATACACTGGATATGGGAGAAACCGGCCAGCAAGTAAGTGTTTGACCATACAGGTGCATCTCAAAAAATTAGAATATCGTGGAAAAGTTATTTTTTTTCCAGAATTTAATTCAAAAAGTGAAACCTTCGTATAGTCTAGATTCATTACACAAAGTGAAATATTTCAAGCCTTTTCTTGTTTTAATCTTGATGATTACGGCTTATAGCTCATGAAAATCAAAAATCCAGTATCTCAAAATATTAGAATATAAGACCTAAGGACATATAGGACATAAGACCAATCAAAAAAAGGAAGGCTGCTGACTTGACAGCTGTCCAGATGAAACTAATTGACACCCTCCACAAGGAGGGTAAGCCACAGACGGTTATTGCTGAAAGGGCTGGCTGTTCGTAGAGTGCCGTTTCAGAGCATATTCATGGAGAGTTGACATTTCTGTATTATAAATCCTTTTTTTGACTTATATAATATTCTAATATTTTGAGATACTGGATTTTCCACGATATTCTAATTTTTTGAGATGCACCTGTAGACTGGACATGGGAGAAACCTGCAATTAATGTGTGACGATACACTGGGCATGAGAGAAACCACCTAGCAAGTTAAGTGTGTGACTATAACATGGGAGGAACCAGCCAGCCACATGCTGATTTGAAGTGAGAATTTAACTGACATCATTGATTGATCTCAAAGTTGATACAGATAATGTTTGTTAAATCCTGATGGAATCTGCATTTAAAGAAGCAATTACAGCATCTTAGCAGAAACCAACACGGTGATATTTGGTTTTGTGACATGGAACATGTTTCTCGAAGGTGCAGGTTGCAACTGACTGTATCTAAAAATTATCTGTATCTCTATTGTTGGAAGCAGGAGGAAACTTTTTTAGAGGTATACAACAACTTAGGTTGAGTACCTCCTAGAATATTCATGTTTGGTCTCCTTAGAAAGTCATGAATCTCTTTGTGACATTATCATACTTCTTAGTCCTGCTCCTAAAAGGGAACTTTAATAAGTAGATTGCCAGTTCAGCCAAGTCTCAGTTTCCAGCTGTGCCCCTCTGAGTGTAAGTGTGTGAGAGAGCGTGTGTGCGTGTGTGTGTGTGTGTGTGTGTGTGTGACTGACCATGTAGGACTCCACCAGTACAGTGGTCTCCAGAGCCAGCTTCTGCTCCTGCTCGATGTTATATCCCACATAGCAGAGCTTCTCCTTCATCATGCGCACCGTCTCAAAGTCCGCAGTGTGGTTAAAGGCATATCCCCTCAGCAACAGCAACTGTGTTAGAGAGTCAGTTACAGAGCTACAGAGCTAGTCACATAGTTACACAGTCTCAAAGTCTGCCGAGTGGTCATATCCCCTCAAACCAATCAAAGAATTAATATGAAAGCACTGACTGAGAGCTTATATTAAAGGGTATTTTCATACATTTTGGTTTCACCATGTAGTAATTAGAGCACGTTTTATATGAAGTCCCCGACTTCAATGTTTGAGACTAATTAACATAATGTCAAATAAAAGACCCATGTTTTGTATTTGGTTGCATATCCTTTGCTATGTAATGTCATCTATCTAGCAACTGCACACAATAACATTACTGAACATAACGGTCTCATGTTTATTTAGAACTTTAGATTAGCCTCATTCAGTCTATGGACAATTAATCACCGAAATTTAGAATTTTGAGGTCTCATCCAAATTTAATAAAAGTACAGTCATGAATTAATACAGTCATTTCTGAATTTCCGACAGAATGAGCGGTCTGGGTTGGATTTAAATGCATTTAGTTTTGCATTTGTTTGGGGTATCCATAGCACAAAATTGGCGCAATGTAGCTATACCAAAATCAATAGTTTTTGAGCCCGTTGCCATTGCAGTAGACCTGCAAAATGGCATTGAGATTGGTTTTGAGGTTCAAATTGAGCTATTTTCAATGGAAGAGCCAACCATCGCTCTAGAATGCAAGTAAGCATTCCTGCAAGTAAAATTGCAACTGAAATAAATCGAAAGATAGGGAAAAAAAGAATGAGTCTTAAGTGGGTTGGGAATATGTCAATTATGACCTTACATTGATAAAGATAACCTGATAACGGCATTTACTTGCCCGTTTCAATAATCAGAGTATTGCTATAATCAGGGTATTATGCCAACGGAGCGGGGAGGAGGAACACCTTGATGAGGTAGCGTGTGATGTCCCTCCCCGCTATGTCCAGCCGTCGGGTGAGGTGTGGCAGAGAGAAGCCCTCGTAGACTGGGCAGATGTGAGTGACCCCGTCACCTGAGTCCACCACCACGCCCGTCAGAAGACCTGGAGATTCAGAGCAACGCAGACCGTATGCATAAGCAGTTTCAGTGACAGAAATGCTTATAGCCATCCTTGGTAGTGAGAGCTTCAGCAAGATTTGCCAAACTACTGAGGCCACTGATGGCACTGCACATCTACAAAGCAGAACGATACACGTACAAACTCACCTAGCTTTAACACCAACTCTCCAAGCTTTAACACCAGCTCACCCAGCTGTAATACCAACTCACCCAGCTTTAACACCAACTCACCCAGCTGTAATACCAACTCACCCAGCTTTAACACCAGCTTTAACACCAACTCACCCAGCTTTAACACCAACTCACCCAGCTATAATACCAACTCACTCAGCTTTAACACCAACTCACCCAGCTTTAACACTAAATCACCCAGCTTTAACACCAACTCACCCAGCTGTAATATCAACTCACCTAGCTTTAACACCAACTCACCTAGCTTTAACAGCAACTCACCCAGCTTTAACAGCAACTCGCCCAGCTTTAACACCAACTCACCCAGCTTTAACACCAGCTCACCCAGCTGTAATACCAACTAACCAAGCTTTAACACCAACTCGACAATTTTTAACACCAACTCACCCAGCTTTAACACCAACTCACCAACCTTTAACAAATTACAATATAATGTAGATGTTTTTACATTTAAATGTTACATTTAAAAGCTACAAATATAAGTGATGCCCTTAAATTTATAGTTCAAAAGAATGAAGTTTCATTCTCATCGGTGTGTCATGTTCCCAAAGCAACATACACCTTGCCAATTCAATGGCATTCAATATGACTTGAGTCCATGCCAATGTTGTGACAGGCCGATAAAGTACCTTGAGCGTAGAGAGTCAGCACAGCCTGAATGGCGATGTAAAGCCCTGAGAACTGATACATCTCAAACATCACCTGTAGGGGGCACAAAACAAAACAAAGAACTGATTATTACCTCCTATAACAAACATTGACAAAATTCATGTGTGCACTCCCAGAAATCCAAGAAACTTCCTCTGCTATAGGAATGACAAGGGTGATACTGCATTATCATAAGCAAATTACCGTTCCTGTGTTGGGGAGTGATTAGGGTACTGTGCATTAGCATTAGCATGGCTATATTACTGTTCCGGTGATGGGGAGTGATTAGGGTACTCTGCATTAGCATTAGCATTAGCATGGCTATATTACTGTTCCGGTGATGGGGAGCGATAAGGGTACTGTACATTAGCATAGCTATATTACTGTTCCTGTGATGGGGAGTGATTAGGGTACTGTGCATTAGCATTAGCATGGCTATATTACTGTTCCTGCGATGGGGCGTGATTAGGGTACTGTTCATTAGCATGAGCATGGCTATATTATGTTGTAGCATTAAAATATGCTTTAAAAATCGTTACAATCAAATCCACGCTGTCGGGTTGAAAACTTTTACCCTCGCAGCAAGAATTGGAAACATCGCAAAACCCTGAACTGCTTTTAGCCATCAACGTGTACAGGATCAGTTGCCAAAACCTGTCGAATCCCACAGGACGTTTGAAATTCCACAGGAATTATCATTTCACAGCTGAACAATTGTACTAATTTCATTATCATTATATTTTAGCTCTATATCATGAATCTGTAAATATTCAGAAACTGGCAAATGGATCCATGTTAGTTTTCAACTGTAAACATGGCCATGGTTGCCAAGGAACACAAAAGATGTTACTACATGAAATCAAGACAAGGGCCTTAGCCTCCTAGGGCCTTAGCCTCCTAGGGCCTTAGCCTCCTAGGGCCTTAACCTCCTAGGGCCTTAACCTCCTAGGGCCTTAACCTCCTAGGGCCTTAACCTCCTAGGGCCTTAACCTCCTAGGGCCCTCACTACCAGCAGTTTTAACAAACCACATGCTGGGGTACCTCGATGATCTTCTCGCGGTTCTTGGTGGGGTTCATGGGCGGCTCTGTGAGCAGGATCTTGCAGCTGCGCGAGTCGATGTTGAGCTTCTCCGGGCCGAAGGTGTAGTCCCACAGGTGCTTCATGTCGTCCCAGTTGCGCACAATGCCGTTCTCCATGGGATAGTTCACCTCCAGCATCGAGCGCAGCTCGCTCGCCTCGTCCCCCACCATCAGGTCCTGAGGGGTCACAGGTCAAATGTCAAAGGTCAAATATCAAGCCCCATGTCATAAAGACACACTCACATGAAAGATGCACCATTCCCAGTGTTAACTGCTGTACTGTTGTTAATGAATACGTGGGGAGATAATATCCAGACAGGGGTACAGTGAACTGGAGGGATGCAGTGATATAGAAAACTAAACCACGCTGGTCACGCACGGCCAAACCCGGGCCAGACCTGGGCCAGACCCACAGAAGAGTGTAGCGATAGGACCTGATTGATCATCTGCTGCACACAGTGAAGGACCTGATTGATCATCTGCTGCACACAGTGAAGGACCTGATTGATCATCTGCTGCACACAAGGAAGGACCTGAGCCTCCTTAAGAAGAATAGCCTGCTCGGTCCTGTCCTGCAGAGGGCCTCGGTGTTATCCCACCAGTCCAGTCTGTCATTATGCTGTGCTCTGAGGAACGTGTAGGCGTCCACAATCTCCCAGACCCAGGAGAGAGGAGCTTAATCCAGGTATGACCAGGAGAGAGGAGCTTACTCCAGATATAACCAGGAGAGAGGAGCTTACTGCAAGTATGACTGAGACCAAGGAGAGAGGGAAGGCATCATCCTTACCTTAATCTCGATGTTGCCCACTTTGGCAGTGGACCGAATGATTGGCCGGCCCACCAGTGCAGGGAAGATGTGTTCAGGGAAGTTGGAGCCTGCATAACCACACTTTACAAACTGCAAGGGACAGGGACAGAAAGGGAGAGGAGAGAAAGAGTGATTCATAAATTTAAAGGCTCACCCAGCTGGGTAACAACATGTCCTCCATCCCAGTATCTATGCGTGTATGCATACAATCAGTGAGCACTTTATAAGACATTTATTATACCTATTTCTTAGACTTAGAGTTATTATGCGTTTTGTGTTCAGAGATAGAAAAACAAAAAACATCGAGTCTGAGCCTCAATGTATTTTTTGTATCTAAAGTTTGATCTGAAGAGGTGACTATAGTCTTCTTCTTCTTCTTTTCTTTTTAAACAGTATTACTGGACAGAACTTCCGCCGTGTAAACACATTTGCGGGCCAGGCACTCTTCACTGTAAAAATAATCAGGACCACGAGTGTCGAATGTGCTGCAACCAAAACGAAGATAGCAATTCGCTTGCATGCACATCTTCCGGAATGTAAACAGGTCGGGGCTTTTCGCGGTAAGGAGAAATGTTATGACAACGTTAGTTATGAAGGCAAGGGATGACTACATTTATACAGCGTGTTAGCTCATTTAGCGTAAGTCCCGGCGGTTTGAAAGCTAGAACGCCGGGTAAAAATGTAATTGCCATGTAATGTAATGTCTAATGTATTGTGTACACTTTTTTGATGACGTAATATCATCAATAGCTACATGTGAACAATAGCTGATAGACACACATTCCTTTGCCGACCTACCCAGCTACTCTTTACTTCCTGTTTCAGACCAATCTTTACTTACAATCAAAAATAGCTAGACTTGGACAAATTCGGGGAAACAGAGAACCAATAGAAAGAGCTTTTTGCCAACAAACTTACCCCAGTTCCATTGTCACAAACTACAACTTTCCTTCCCTGACTGTCCATTTTATAAAATCCTGGAACCTGCAATCCTCTCCCCCCCAACTTTGTTCTTCAAGCCGGAAATCACACCCCGGCTCCCGGTCGTCACTAGAAGGCCACCCTAGCAAGGACAGAAGCCCCGCCCAGCACTGAGACAATATCCAATCAGTAGAGAGCACAGAAGTGTGGCAGCGAGAGCCAAGTGTAAAGACTCCCGGGATCTGTCTCTTCCCAGAGAGCACACTTGCGAGGGAATTACATTGTAACTACATGGGAGCGATGGAATAATTTTGACGTACCTACATCGCTGAAAGGTTGGATGGAAATATTTTCCTTATCACCCCAACGTCAGAAAAAAAGCGTCGATTTGCCAACATTGTGTTGACGCTTGTGTGTCGAAAAAAGGCATAATGTAGATGATTTCCCAACGTTGTGTAGACCCACCCGATTGGCCGTTGTTATTCACGCTCATTCTTATTTTGCCAACTCGTATTACTCTCTGCCACCTCTGTATTGAGAAAGGTTAACTTTTCTTCACTTTTCCCATAAATATAATGTTAAGTGGGTTACGCTACCTAATTATATACGCCTAAAATAATAGCGATTTTATTTTAAAAACATCTAAATGTTATTCCGCATATTTAGCCCACCGATGCCAACAACCAACCATTTAGGCCTATAATTACGCATATTTAATTATATTTCAGCATTTGGGTTAATACAATAGACCATCATAGAAATAAATAATGTAAATAGCTCAAATCTACAGCTTTTACAGCAATTTAATATTGAAAGTCAAGACAAATTAACAGGCAACTGTGGGCGGGAAATGAAGCTGGCAAAGGTGCGCCACATTTAGAGTTGATTGTGATTTATAAAGGAAAACTGGCGTGGGACGTGCATATGCACTGTTTCATAAATCAGAATATTTTTGTGCGTATGCACGTCCTGGGTTTTATGCTTACGCAACCTTTTGACGTGAATCCTACGCACTGTTTTATAAATGAGGCCCCTGATCAACAAGAAAGTCACAAGCTCCCAGAACTGAAACTGCAGACTCTCCATCCACTGTTGCTCACACCAGTCTTCCAAACTTAGGAAGGTTTATTACTAACGATTACTAATTACCTCGTTAACTTGTCAGTCCTCCACACCTGATTTCCATTCTCATGCTGCTCTCAATCTAATTGTCTGCACCTGTCTACACCTGCATATGAAGCTCAGTTCCATGTCATGTCTTCGCAAAATTGTTGCCTCCTGTTTGTCAGTGCAGCTCTTTACCGGTTTTGTCAAGCTATTGTCTACCCGTTACGAGCCAAGCCTGTTTATTGACCAAAGATTATTGACTTCTGTTTTGTTGACCATTATTCAATACGAAGTGAAGTTAGCCTCTCTGAAAGACCTGATCAACGAGAAAGTCGCAAGCTCCCAGAATTGAAACTGCGGACTCTCCATCCACTGTTGCTCACACCAGTCTTCCAAATTTAAAGCAGTCTGGGCTTTTTATTTTCTTCTCTGGGATAGTATTCGTAAGCTTCCTTCTGGGGCATATAGAGGCAGCATGCTGCAACTTGGTGAATTTGGCATGTTCTTGTTACGCTTGAGGCAGAAAGAAATTGTCACGTTTCATGTTTGTCACATCATGTTTCATGTTTAGTTATTGTCTTATGTTATTGTCATGTCACGTATTATGTTAGTCTAGTCTCGCCATGTTTTTATGTTTTATTTCTTGTTACGTTTCATTGTCTTGTCATGTTATGTTTCATGTTTAGTTGTTACCATTTATTTCTTAGTCTTGCCTTGTCATGTTATATAGTTTGTCACAGTTGCAAACTTATGTCATGATTTGTTTCATGTTATGTGGTTCTGTTCATTGCTTAGTATACACTTTTGTGTCTTTCTGCAAACCTTGCATTCGTGCGTTCTCTCTTTCTTTCTGTCACTCACACTTCCCTAAATTGTTTCAATTCCCCTTGTCGTCTTACTAATCGAACTTTAGATCAGGATTGGGTAATACTAACATTCTAACCATGTGTTCATGTTACCTTATGTTTCTTGTGCATGTCATTTACTAATTTACTAACACTAGGGCAGGATAGGTTTATTACTAATTATCTTAACTTGTCAGTCCTCCACACCTGATCTCCATTCTCATGCTGCTCTCAATCTAATTGTCAGCACCTGTCTACACCTGCATATAAAGCTCAGTTCCATGTCATGTCTTTGCTAAATTGTTGCCTCCTGTTTGTCAGTGCATCTCTTTAGCGTTTTTGTCAAGCTATTGAAAAAGAATGTAAACTAATTGAGATCAATTACAACATTTTAATGTGGATCAAAAGATAGCTTGGACTACTACTTCATCCGATTGAAACTTCATCTCTGATCAAATTACGACCGAAAACTATGAATCGAAAAATGGCCGCCATCTTGAAAACTAGCAGCCATATTTAATTTTTATTGCCACCATTGAATTGAACATACATTTTGACTGGAGATAGATCATTAAAATATGTCCAGCCATTCAAGTTCTACACTGAAAATACTTTTTTTTTTTACATTTGATGCGACGGCCATCTCGAAAAATGGCCGCCATCTTGGATTTGCAGGTGGCTACCAGGCTTTTCTGAAAAAGTAGGTCCCAGGCATTATTCATGACAAATTTGGTGCTTGTATCACAAAGGGAAAGATTCTTCTGAAATCTGCATTACTATTATGCTTCCCACAGTCTGAATGTAACACGTAATATAAAGCGTTATTATACAGTTCAGTGTTCTTGTGCACTGTTTTGGAAAGCTGACAGTGACCAACGCAACAGAGCCTGCTGTCTTTTCGTAGTGTTCTAGTAGGAAAATGTTAGCTGAACAGGTGACTTCATGAAATCTTGACTTTGGTGTGCTACACAACACTATGTTTTTGTCTTTTTGAAGTTTTCACTTTAGCTAACCAATTATATTGTGAGCAAGCAAGTTATTTGGCTACGTAACTAGCTGGCTATATAACTAAAATATGATAATCTACCACAAATTATGCAACTAACTCACAGTTTGAGAGAAATAAAGTTTTAGCTAAACAAGGATGATTTAACACGTAAAGAGATAAAAAGGAAAGTGTAGCTTCCCAAAGTGCACTCCGGACAAGCGATCAATGAAACTCTGTATAGTATTGCTTATCTAGTTGGAAAACAATACCAGTTCGCTATCAGTAACAACAAGAAAATCACCTATTGCTAGTCAGCTTCCAGAATTTATAAATATCCACCTGAAGCACAACGCTAGTGCAATCGTTACTATGTTCGTATTGCCTATAATTTATCGTAAGTGGATATTTGCAAATTCGTCAAGCTAACTATAGCTAATTTGCTTGCTGCTACCGGTAACAAACTGGTATTGTTTTAAAACTAGATATGTAGTCTTTGCTTGGATAATAAGCAATAGTATACAGAGTTTCAGTGATTGCTTGTCTTGAATGCAATTTGGGCAGCTACACGAACAATCAAAATAAGCCCCCACACCATTGGCTGTGGCAGTTAGAACCTATTTTCAATCAGTGAGCTTGAATTGTTGTACAGCTGTACAATGTTTTGATACAGTTACGGCCCGTCAAATGTACCCTTTGAAACCTGGATTTAAGGACTATAAACAACACAGGCAGAGAGTTAGTCAGTGAGCCTTTTTCAATGATAGGAAGGGGTGGTCTTGTAACAATGTTTTAAGACAAAAATCTGAGACGGGTGCGTGGGGGTTGGACCCAAAATGCACGACTCAGAAACAATAGTAATATAAAGACCCCTCAGGGCTTTATTCGGGACGAATCCCAGGAGAGTAGTCAACACGAGCAAAGTCCATACACGTAGATCCAGCCAAACAAAAAGTAAACAAACAAAAAGCACGGTGCCGAGGGAAGAGGCAAACTCGTAGTCGGTAGACGTGCAGGGAGGTCCGGTAGCAGGAGAGCTGTCAGCGGGGCAGATGAACAGGCGGACGGTAGGCAGAGGTGTAGTCGTGGGCGAAGCGGGAGTCGAAACCATGAAACAATCAGCGGGGCAAAAGTACAAAAACGGTAGGCGGGGACGTAGTCAATAAACAAACGAAGGTCACAAAACAGAAATCAATAATCGATGGTCAGTAAACAGGCGTGGATCGTAACGTGTAATCAAACAGTAAATAATGCTCAAGAGTTGCGTGGAAAACAGAGGCAGACAATTTCGCAGTGAACAGTTGCGCGACTGGGCTATAAATGCAGGTGTAGACAGGTGTAGACAATTAGTTAGAGCGTAGCAAGGAAATGGAAAACAGATGCGATGGATGACAAGTTTAACAAGGAGATTAGTAATCGTTAGTAATAAACCTATCCTGCCCTAGCATTAGTAAATTAGTAAATGACATGCACAAGAAACGTAAGGTAACATGAACACATGATTAGTCTTGTTAGTTTCTACCCAATCCTGATCTAGCGTTAGTAGTTTTAGTAAATAGACAAATAGAAACACTAGGGGAGTGAAGGACAGAACGAGAGAGAGAGAGAGAGAGAGAAAAGGCGGAACGCAAGGTTTGCGGAAAAACATGTAAAAGTGTATGCATAACAACGACCAGTTAACGTAACAATAAACATGCATCGAAACATAACACAAAGCGAAACTAAGACGATAATCACTCAACATAACCAGGTAATATAATCGTAACGAAACATAACTAGACATGACGAGAAAATAAATCGTAACAAGAAATAAACTAAACATGACGAACCTAGACTAACATAATACATAAGACACTACGTGACTAAGACAACATGAATGAACATAAAACATGGCGAGACAGACCTGAAACGTGACAAAATCTCACCTATTGTGACATTAAGAATATTTTTAATACATTGGTTGCTGGCTTTTGCACTTAATAAAGGGCATAATTACCTTTATCCTCAGGGGTTAACTTTGGAACAATGCGATTTCTACCTTAGATGCTGACATCAATAACATTCAGACTAGCACCATTTGGGACAGCATGAAACGCCCACACTGTATTCTTTAGGAGAGAGGAAAACCCAGGCTCCCAGCATTTCAAATGAGTCCTGAAGCTCGTCCCCACCCAGTGGCAGAGTGCAGTATTGCCGCTGGTGCCAAAAAAGCAATATTGTCATCGGTTTACTTTCACAAAGCATGTCCTTTCTCTTGCAAAATAAAACAATTAATGCCAACACATTTGGGTTCTGACATATATTTCAACCGTGCCAATTATGGGGAGAACACAGAGACAGGGAGAACATGAGATGTCGTGTTGGTCCAATCAATGGGACTTGTGCAAGAACCACTCATACTAACAGATTTGTTCATAAATCGCTCCTACGAGAACTTGCAGCAGTCACCAGTTTCCTCATATTTAGAATTTGTTCTTAGGTAGGAACGAAATTTCAGTGATCCCGACCTGTCTAACAAATCATGTACACTTAGTCTGCTATTTTCCAAGTTTTGACTAATGGGTGGTACAGGCCTTAGTCACACAGGTTTCAGTTTAAATGCACTCATATACATATGTATATAGCCCATATATACTCTCTGAGTACTTTATTAGGGATACTATACATACTGTGTAGGGCTCTCAAAACATTGTTGAAAACATTCCTTTATTCCTGAGACGGGTGCGTGGGGGTTGGACCCAAAATGCACGACTCAGAAACAATAGTAATATAAAGACCCCTCAGGGCTTTATTCGGGACGAATCCCAGGAGAGTAGTCAACACAAGCAAAGTCCATACACGTAGATCCAGCCAAACAAAAAGTAAACAAACAAAAAGCACGGTGCCGAGGGAAGAGGCAAACTCGTAGTCGGTAGACGTGCAGGGAGGTCCGGTAGCAGGAGAGCTGTCAGCTGGGCAGATGAACAGACGGACGGCAGGCAGAGGCTTAGTCGTGGACGAAGCGGGAGTCGAAACCATGAAACAATCAGCGAAGCAAAAGTACAAAAACGGTAGGCAAGGACGAAGTCAAAAAACAAACGATGGTCACAAAACAGAAATCAATAAACAATGGTCGGTAAACGGGCGTGGATCGTAACGTGTACTCAAACAGTAAATAATGCTCAAGAGTTGCGTGGTAAACAGAGGCAGACAATTTCGCAATGAACAGTTGCGCGACTGGGCTATAAATGCAGGTGTAGACAGGTGTAGACAATTAGAGCGTAGCAAGGAAATGGAAAACAGGTGCGATGGATGACAAGTTTAACAAGGAGATTAGTAATCGTTAGTAATAAACCTATCCTGCCCTAGCATTAGTAAATTAGTAAATGACATGCACGAGAAACGTAAGGTAACATGAACACATGATTAGTCTTGTTAGTTTCTACCCAATCCTGATCTAGCGTTAGTAGTTTTAGTAAATAGACAAATAGAAACATTAGGGGAGTGAAGGACAGAACGAGAGAGAGAGAGAGAGAAAAGGCGGAACGCAAGGTTTGCGGAAAAACATGTAAAAGTGTATGCCTAACAACGACCAGTTAACGTAACAATAAACATAAATCGAAACATAACACAAAGCGAAACTAAGACGATAATCACTCAACATAACCAGGTAATATAATCGTAACGAAACATAACTAGACATGACGAGAAAATAAATCGTAACAAGAAATAAACTAAACAACATGACGAACCTAGACTAACATAATACATGATAAGACACTACGTGACTAAGACAACATGAAAAAACATAAAACATGTTGAGACAGACCTGAAACGTGACAATTCCATTTGATATGATTGCATCACGCAATCGCTGCATTCATGCTGTGAATCTCCCGTTCTAAAGGCATTCTAATGGATTCAGGGGGGACGGCCACTGAAGAAAATTGTTGTGTTCATAAAACCACTTTGAGATGACTTTTGCTTTTGCCATGAAGGGATGCACATGGTCAGCAATAATACTCAAATAGGCTGTGGCATTCAAGGGACCGGGCCCAAATTGTGCCAAGATAACATTTCCCAAACCATTACACCACCTCCACCAGCCTGGACTGTGGTCACAAGGCAGGTTGGGTCCATGGATTCATGCTGTTGGCACCGGATTCTGACCCTACCATCTGTATGCCTCAGCAGAAGATTCATCAAACCAGGCTAAGTTTTTCCACTCAAGACGCATCCAGACTTGTAATTGTAATTATCTTAGATTACAGCAGGCCATGAATGATATTGTACCCTCCTACAGAAAACAAACTGTTGAAATGTGAGACCTTCAGATTCTTTAGGCTAAATAAAAGCAAGCAATTTCTGGTCCTGTTGCATCATGTCATACTCCTAAACGGGGAAATGCGCATGCGCTCTCCACTCGGATAAAACGCTGGCAGAGGATCAGATTGCGCTTGACAGAATTCCACGGTCTGCCATTCATCTCACTTGAACAGCTGAAAGTCGTGTGTGTGGCGTGCACTTTATTTATTTGTCCATTCACCAGTTGGTTTCAGGAGCCTACTTAATTTCAACAGAGATGGAGACGACAAACGAATTTAACGGACACGCAGTGTCCGACTGCCCCGTTCCCACAAGCAAAATTCCAAATAAGGATGATCCCAAAACCTTCTTCGCTAAGTTCGCTTTATTTTTCAAAAGGAACCTGATGGTGATACTGACTGTTTCGGGGGTCCTGGCGGGCGTCGGGCTCGGCATGTTGGTCCGGAACACGAACCTCACCCTTGCACAGAAGACTTATTTCGCCTTTCCCGGAGAAATGCTTCTGAGGATGCTGAAGATGATCATTATCCCGCTGGTAGTGTGCAGCCTGATCTCGGGGGCTGCCAGCCTGGACACCCGCTCTCTGGGTAAATTGGGTGGAATTGCGGTATCATACTTTTTAGTGACCACCCTCATTGCTTCGGCCATCGGAGTGGCACTTGCATTTATTATCAAACCAGGCGTCGGTGCCGGTGCTCTGAACAGCAATAATTTGGGGCTGGAGACCGTCTCTGCTGACAAAGAAACAACAGACTCCTTTTTAGATCTCGCCAGGTAACGCGAACACATTGTTCTCTGGCTTGTGATACAGGCTATGCAATGAAACCCTGTACAAAATTCAGTAGTAATGGACATTGCATGCCACGTGCCCCCTGCTGAAGTAGTACTACTGTGGGCGCTTCCTCATAGTGCGCGAGAGCAAAATAAGGGGGACGTGTTGGTTTATTACAGAACATATTTGAATGCGAGTTGTGTTTAAATAATGTACATGCTTAAAGCAATACGCAAAAAGAAAATCGTATGGGGTGGGGAGCATAATTTCCATATTGTGACAGACTTTATCATTTATATTTAAAATATGTTTTTCATCAAGGGCATCTGTCAGAGTTGGGGTTGTTCACACGTACAAGACTAAATTAGTAACTCAGTCAATTATATTTGTAAAACGTCGAATTAGAAATCACAGTACAAGAGAAGCTAAATTCATTGTCTAAATTCATTTACAATAACTTTTAATTTCATTATAAGGTCGACTAGTACAGAAGAAGACAAAGCAATATTAAAAAGAAGACATTCAATATTTGACTCATAAATGCCATTTGCGAGTTTTTTGTTTTTTTCTCAATATTTTTTATTGTAAGCAAGCAGAAAGCATATTGTAAGCCTAGATAAAGCAAGCATCCAGTAACTGGCTAATGCTAGCTAGCTGGTGACACTACAGTGAACAACATGTAATATTTTCTCTGTGTAACATAATTGTTGCATTTGTATTGTCGTGGCTGTATCCAACGAAAACCCAATTAAATACTCGTGGGGGCATGTTCCTCCATACCCTATACACACATCGATGCCTGAACTCTTGCCCGCAGCTGAAGCTGTCGGAGTTGTCGGAGATTCCGTACGCATCGGAGGCGCTGTTGCTTGACCTATATCCAGAAATCCAAGAGAGTTACATCAATTTCCTCCACACTTTCTATTTCAGTGACAGTGAAAGAAAAGAAAGGCAAGGCGTTTAAACTAAATTCGACATTTGATAGCATTGCTATGAAAAAGGATTTGAATAATGCACTTTAGTGAAGTACACATTCATTTTGAATAGAGTATTAAATAGAGTATTGAGTAGAGTACTGAATTGAATACTGTAATCAAGTGTTAGACTTTTGATGTATACCTATATGGAAAAAGAAGGTTGTTTTAGTGTTTCTTAAAAGCATGTTTAAAATGAAGATGTCTGAACCCCAGAGACTGGCCTGTCATATGGAGGTCTGTCTCTCAGAGGCTGAAAAAGCTATAAGAACAATTTATTATGTGCCCTACATAAATGTTTTGGTATGTATACAACACATCATAATTTGTCTGAGTTCATAAGAGAGATGGGTTTTATTATTTAGGATGCCAGCGAAAGCAACAGGTGTCAGGGTTCCCATGGCAGCTGTGTACTCACTGGCAGCTGTGAGCAGTGGACCTTCAGGCTCACTGGAGGTCAGGCAGAATTGGCTCTGGAAAATCAAACAAAGTGACACTTCTGGAAAAAGTCTGGACAGTGTACACTCTTTGGGATTATTCAAAATATTATCTATAAAATAAATAGTTAACAAATAAAATGGTAAATGGTCTGCATTTATATAGCACATTTACTCAAAGCCCTGTACAATAGATGCTTCTCATTCACCCATTCATACGCACACACACCAAAAGGGGCTGGCTGCCATGCAAGGCATTTGTCAGGAGCATTTGGGGGTTAGGTGTCTTGCTGACACTTCAAGACACCCAGGTTGGGATCAAACCGACTGCCAGATGACTGCTCTTATCTCCTGAGCCAATGTTGCCCCTGACGTGCCATGCTGGGCTGAATGGTATGTTGCTGCCATCACCTTTTTCATGTTTTTCTCCTTTCTTTCTTAGAAACCTATTTCCTGCTAACTTGGTTGCTGCTGCTTTCCGCTCAGTAAGTTATCACCCCCCAGTAAATTATCAACCTGGCTGCCCAATTCCACCAAATTATGTGAGCTCTGTTTAAAGTCTAAAGAGGGTCACACAGTTGAGTGTCGCTGGCTTGAACAGAGTACTATGGCCGGGCCATGCCAAAGAAAGAGTACACGATTACTGCTGAAGTCTCAGAGACTTCACAGAGTACACAATAAGTGATGAGACTATCATCTTGGACTGAGGTAGTTTATCTAGCATATTAAGAGCATGCTTAATAATACTGCAGAGAGAGAGACATTAAGTGATCTACTTTAAGGAAAAGCCAAAACCACCGTCATTGTTAGAATTAACATAAAATTGGTGTAAAATGCAAGGCAGACCTTATTTTATGTTCATTCTAACAATGACAGTGATTTTGGCTTTTCCTTAATGTAGATCACTTAATTTTTCTCTCTGCAGTATTATTACGCATGCTCTTCAGCAGGTACAGTGGAGTTTAATAGGAGAGTGTGTCTCACTATAGCACCAACAATAAGTATCAGATATTCATCTCAGCCATTTGAGGCAGGAGGTTTCTTTTCTTTATCAGTTTTATAAATTTGGGTTTACAAATGTGAATGCTGTTGTGCCTGCTGTCTACAGTATGCCACTGACTACAAGATGATTGCTGTGGGAAACCAGACGAATGGAACACTCATCTATGAAAAGGTAACTAGCAACATTATGAAGCAGATAATTAACTTGTTACTTGTGAATGTATGGTGTTGTGTTGGTTTGAAGAAATGGCATGGAATATATTAATTCTACTCTTTTCGCACAATAATTGTTGTTCTGCAAACTGAGCACTCTAATTACCAAGGTGCAATCAGAGCGCCTCATACCCACGGTGAAATGGAGTGGGTCAGTGATATTTTGGGGCTGTTTTAGTTTAGGGATAATTTTAATTTGGGGTTGAGTTTGGGGTTGAGTTCCATTCCAGTTTTAAGGGATACACCAGTCTGGTGCTGGGAATGTTTGTTGTGGGCTACTGTATTTCTCATATTAATCAGGCTAAACTGACGGTCCTACCCAGAGCAACATACATTGTACATTGTTGTGTTGTTGCTCTGGATTGGACCTTCTTCTAAATAAAAGTAACGTCAGCTGTGAAGTTAGGTCAGTCAGCTAGGTTCTGCCAACTCTTATGTGTGTCTATGTTTTCAACAGCAAATGCCACTGATTCACTTTAGTTCAACTGTTTATCCATTAAAATCTTAGCTTCATAGCTACTACCAATGTCAGGCATCAAGCAATTGTCGCCCACCCAATTAAATCAAGAGGTGGTGACAGTGCATGGGGGTGGGGGCAACATGTTTACCATTTGCTTGTAATTAACGATACTTGAAAATGACATATCCAAGATAAAATGGCTCTTTCTATTCTTGAACCCATTTGATTACAGGCATAATCCTGGTCTCTTCTGGAAGGTAACCCATAACGGTTTATTTCCAAGAGTCTGAATTTCTCTAAATATTAATAAAACAAAGAAACAGGAGCTCAAACACAGTGGAAGTGAAAGCTTTTTTCTGACTGAAAATATGGAGTGGATACAGATAATTGTAGCTTTTTAGAATTAGAAACTATTATGCATATTATTATTGAAAATTACATTACATTACATTACAGGCATTTGGCAGACGCTCTTATCCAGAGTGCTGTACATCAAAGTGCAAAGTGCATACCCATAACCAGGGATAAGTGCACTGAAGGAACCTAGAGGGAAGTACAATTTCAAGTGCAAATTGCACTGCGAAAAAGGGGTTGCATAGGTTACGCAGAACAGCACATCCCACACACACTGCTAGTCTGTGTGTAATAACAACAGGCACTGACATTGAAGCCAGGGGGGATAGGGGAGAGGTGCAGGGGGAGGGAGACATTCCTGGATAGGTGCCTGGTGGAGGAGATGGGTGGGGTGCCAGGGCCAGGACAGGGACCCTCAGGATATCAGACTGCAGTCCTCATGAATGATTCTCTAGTGTGATGGCCCCCAGGTGGGAGAAGGCCAAGCCCCTAGTAAAACATTAATCTCCAGAAGTCCTGAGGCTGCCAGCAACCTGGCAAGATCATCTGATTGCCTCAGCTAGGAAGGACAATGACTCTAAACATTCATACACTCAATGTATGTATGTTTAGTCAAAAACCTTTCGTCTGAACTGAAAAGTGTATATCAACATAGTATACCAATGATTCTGCATGGAAGAAATTGCATGTTTGCCAGGGGTGTTTCCACATAGTATAAAAAGGTGGGTAATAATTGTGGAACTTGTTTTTGGGTAAATATTTTTTTATTTGACAAATGCAAGACCATTAAATCATTAATAAAGCACACTGCTTTACATATGTTGGAAAATCACAGCATTTTTTGTGCATATTTATCAAGGGTGTCAATAATTCCCTCTGTAGTTTCTTTAGACTGAGTTGAACTATGTAAAATATAAATGCATTGAAATGTGTATAGTTTTCCCATATGTTTGAACATGTTTATCATCTGCAGCCTTTTTGTCATTTTTATCAAGGGTGCCAATAATTCTGTAGCTGACTGTATATGTAGTGTTATAACTACACTGCATACCTGATTGTCTCTCTTCAAACAAGTTTGTGTGCCTTATAGTCAGCTGTGATGAACGGTCTCTAAATGAAGCATCACTCAAGAGAAAAGCAACTTTAGAGTTGTGGCTAGCTCTAACTGACAATGTTCAAAGTTTCCATAATATTGGGACTTCCATAATATTACATAATATTCCATAATACAAGCCCTACTGAGGGACTGGGTTGTGAAGCTATGAAAGAATTTAGCTAAAAATGTAACAGAATTTAGCTGTCAATATGGCAGACTCATCTCAGTTTATCTGTTACTGTGGGAAAAGTCTGTTTATTCACAGCAGTCCCCAGCAAGAATGCTGCTCACTTACAGACAGCCAGCTGTAGATTAATGCTCACATATGCCTCCTGGTGGTGGATGTGCAAACAACATGTAGTTAAGTGGAAAACCTAAACAATATATGCTAAGATCCCTCAGGGAGGCAGTCTCAGTTAAAATCCTAAACCACTGTATGTAAAACGTTTGTTGTAAGTTGAAATAATTTTTATATTTTTAAAATAATAATAAAAAATCTTACAGGTAGAAAAAAAGTGCAGTGCATATGTATGTGGACAGTGGCTCTGTACTCCAGCACATTGTATTTGAAATTAAACAATGAATATGAGGTTAAAATGCAGACTGTTACCTTTAATTTGAGGGCTATCATGATGCCATCATTTCTAGACGAGGCCAGATGGTGTTCTGATGTGTTGTGCTGGCATGCAGGTCCCGGTTGGCATGGAAACAGACGGCATGAACATCCTGGGTCTGGTTCTGTTTGCCATGGTGTTTGGTGTTGCCCTGAGGAAGCTGGGTGCTGAGGGGGAGGAACTTATACGCTTCTTCAATGCCTTCAATGAAGCCACTATGGTTCTGGTCTCCTGGATCATGTGGTAAGCACCTCGGTGATGAAACCATAGATCTCATCCTCTCCTTGTTTTGTACGTTGACTAGCCATTAGGGAAATTAAGAGATATATATTTAAATATTTTAGGCAACAGAGCATCATTTTTATTATGTTGGTGTATTATGTTTATTAAGCCAGCTGAAGCCGAGTTTCTGTGTGCGGCAAAGTATTTTAGCATTTAGATACTTACAGAAGTTTCCCACAACCTGCCAACTTTATAATGGATGGTATGCAGGCAGCTTTCTTGACTCCATGGATGCGACTCTGTGATAAACAGGTATGTCCCTATTGGCATCATGTTCCTGGTGGGCAGTAAAATCGTGGAGATGGAGAATCTGGTCCTGCTGGTCACCAGTCTGGGGAAGTACATCTTCGCTTCAGTGCTGGGGCACGTAATCCACGGGGGCATCGTTCTGCCACTCATCTACTTCGGATTCACCCGCAAGAACCCCTTCAGTTTCCTGGCTGGGCTCATCACCCCTTTCACTACGGCCTTTGCCACCTGCTCCAGGTATCACAGCTGCTGCCCCAGCTCGTGCCCCAGACCCAGGATTCACCCTGAGGCCCGTCCTCCATACGCACAGGGGATGCCTGAGACTACGATTAACAACACCTAACTCAATACAACAATACAAAGTTTTAGAAGTGAGATCTTTTTTTCTAAATCACATGTGTAAATGCTTGAATTCCCAGAATTGCACAGGGTCTAGGCAACTTAGACAATGAGCTCTGTTGGCTGAGTACTTTTTGTAATCAAGTCAGATGCAAACATTCTTAGAAAGTGTTTTTCTGAGTTTCTTGTTATACCTGAACCAATGGTGATATAATGAACTGACAGATTCATGTCAGCAGGTCGGGTGGTCTACCTTTGGGAAACACAACTTGTGCCACCATAGCTCATGTCTGTGGGTGAAACCATGACTGAATTCCCTTTTTTATATAAATAAGAGGGACTCACTATCATAATTCACATTTTCTGTTGAACTCAGGAGAGGGTAAAAAGTTAAGGCTTGCTGTCTCAGGTATACTCTTCTCTTCTAATGCCACTGTGTCCCCCCAGTTCCGCGACCCTTCCCTCGATGATAAAGTGTGTCGAAGAGAACAATGGAGTGGACAAGAGGATCAGCCGCTTCATCCTGCCAATCGGAGCCACAGTCAACATGGATGGAGCTGCCATCTTCCAGTGTGTCGCTGCCGTGTTCATCGCCCAGCTCAACAACATTGAGCTCAACGCAGGACAGATCTTCACCATACTGTACGTACTCCAGCATTAAACACATCTGTTTCCTGTCTATAGGGTGTGCGCATATTATTTAAATACATGGGCAGTATCCTTGCAGCTCTTAGAACATGCTTGTACACAAATGAACTGACAGTGTGTTGCGTACTCTGTTGTGTTCTATGCCCAGTGTGACAGGCTGTACTGTGTACTCTGTTGTGTTCTGTGCACAGTATGACGGGCTGTGTACTCTGTTGTGTTCTGTGCACAGTGATACGGGCAGTGTTGTGTACTCTGTTGTGTTCTGTGCACAGTGTGATGGGTGGTGTTGTGTACTCTGTTGTGTTCTGTGCACAGTGATACGGGCAGTGTTGTGTACTCTGTTGTGTTCTGTGCACAGTGTGATGGGTGGTGCTGTGTGCTCTGTTGTGTTCTGTGCACAGTGTGATGGGCTGTGTACTCTGTTGTGTTCTGTGCACAGTATGACGGGTGGTGTTGTGTACTCTGTTGTGTTCTGTGCACAGTGTGACGGCCACAGCATCCAGTGTGGGGGCAGCTGGCATCCCTGCTGGGGGAGTCATCACCATCGCCATCATCTTGGAGGCCATTGGACTACCGACCAATGACTTGTCACTCATGCTGGCCGTTGATTGGATTGTGTAAGTAATCATACTCCTGATTTGGTACATGGCCACCTTGACATGCACCAGGCTTGCTGGTAATATTTACAGTGGTTTCATGTTTCATTTGGTGCTCCTCCCGTGAGAGAGATTGCACAACCGCCACCAAATGCTAAATGGTCGGCATTTATATAGCACTTTTATCCGAAGCTGTACAACTCATGCTTCTCATTCACTCACACTCACACTCGCACACACCAATGGCGATTGCAAGACAGGAACAATTGGGGGTTAGGTGTCTTGCTCAGGGTCACTTCGACACACCCAGGGCGGGATCGAACCCGCAACCCTCCGACTGCCAGACTGCTTTATCCTCCTGGGCCAAAGTCGCCCCACAGGTGCCGAATGTGAGCACTGTAATCCACAGCGGTCTGACGTACTTTCAGGTTCCAACAGCAGGGGGGCAGCAGAGCCCTTTTTCATCACGAAGCTTGCATTATCATGGAAGAGCTGAGATGTCTGTTTCACGAAGTAAATACAGTACCAAGATACTCAATTTGATGAGGAGGGAGCGACAATATGTCTGCTCACTGAACTATTATGTCCGTCATAGTCCGATAAAATAGATATTTCGTTATGCGTGACTTATTTAGCTTACGAGAATGGGTATATTTTTATGATGTATTGAACAGATCTAGGCGTATGCTGGTTTTGGGTACAGGTACCCTTTAAGTTGTGTATAAAGGTTGTGGTCGGTGGGTTGCGTTCCAGGGACCGTACGACCACAGTGGTGAACGTGGAGGGCGACGCCCTGGGAGCGGGGATTCTGCACCATATCAACGAGCAGGGCCTGAAGAGGCACAGGCAGCAGGACGAGGAGCTGGCCGAGGTGAGGGTGGAGGCCTTCGCCAACCTGCAGGCCGAGGAGGAGACATCCCCACTCGTCACGCGACAGAACCAGGGAGGAGACGTCTCCCCCGGTGCCAAGGAGGACAGTGTGGCGATTGAGTCCGCTCTCTGAGCCACGAGGAACCCCCCTCCTCCACATAAAAATAAATTATGGAATCTACTCAAGACAAGCCATCTTATACCTGTGGAGATGACTGAACTTGTAATGTGCTGTACTGTGGATAGAGTGCATGGGAATATGCCTGCTGACGGTTTATATTGTGATTGTGCCATTTCTTAAAGATCCAGCTCACAGTTTGTAATTCTGCCACTCATTTTTTACTGTTTTTATTCTTTTAATCTGTTCTTTACTGTGGTAGGAAATCTACTTGGCATTACACGTGTTGTCACGGTTTTATATATTGAGAGCGTGAGTTTATAAGAAGTGAGTTATTTACCGTGTATCCCCTCTGTCCTGTTTGTCCAGATGTTTTACATAAAATGAAATATTAAGTGTGTTGGTATGTAAGTCTGTCAGTGTGTTTTGTTAAGAACAGGCACTCACACTTTGTTGTGTGGACGAGGCAGCTTCTCATTTTCAGTTCACTGAATATGGTGAGTGCTTGTGATGAGTATGTTAACAGCAGCCATTTTGGCGTGTTGATGCCAAAACAAACAAGGGCTAGCCCTAATTTTCTTCAGTAGATATTAACAGCAAAATGACAGCTACCATAGTATACAAGTCTTCATTCATGGGTAAAAGACTGCCTGTCCTATTGACATCTGAATGCCTGGTCCATACTCTTTGCAGGGTAAACATGAGATTCTCAGATTGGGTGCCTGACCTGAACGCAAACCCAGTTGTGCAAAGTAACTCTTGGGCTTCTTAATACAAGTCAGAAATGCAACCAGATAAAAAATGATTTTAGAAGTGAAACCAGGTGAGATATCCCCCTTATAAAACGTTTGCACATATAGATTTATCTTACCTGGACCTTGTTCTGTCTGCTATACAGTACTGTGCAAAAGTTTTAGGCAGGTGTGAAAAAAAGCTGTAAAATAAAAATAGAAATGTTCCTAGTTTATTTTTGTCAATGAATAAAATGCATGAACCGAAGTAGTGAATAAACAGAAGAAAAATCTCAATCAAATCAATATTTGGTGTGACCACCCTTTGCCTTCAAAACAGCATCAATTCTTCTAGGTATACTTGCACACAGTTTTTGATGGAACTTGGTAGGTAGGTGGTTCCAAATATCTTGGAAAACTAGCCACAGTTCTTCTGTGGATTTAGGTAGCCTTCTGTCTCTTCGTGTAATCCCAGACAGACTTGATGATGTTGAGATCATGGCTCTGTGGGGGCCACATCATCACTTCCAGGACTCCTTGTTCTTCTTTATGCTGAAGATAGTTCTTAATGACATTGGCTGTATGTTTGGGGTCATTGTCCTGCTGCAGAATAAATTCGGGGCCAATCAGATGCCTCCCTGATTGGTATTGCATGATGGATAAGTATCTGCCTGGACTTTCAGCATTGAGGAGACCATGCTGAGAAGGCTGTGTACTCTGTACAAGGAAACTCCACCATGCTTCACTGTTGCCTGCAGACACTCATTCTTGTACTGCTCTCCAGCCCTTCAGCGAAAAAAACTGCCTTCTGCTACAGGCAAATATTTCAAATTTCAGTCGCTTGGCCTTGTTTCCACGTCGGAGGTATGGCTTTTTGGCCACAATTCTTCCATGAAGACCACTTCTGACCAGACTTCTCTGGAAACCCCTATCTGCCTTGAAATTTCTGCCTGGGAGAGACCTTGCTGATGCAGTATAACTACCTTGTGTCTTCAGAAACATGAGCCTATTATGACCAATTTTCACAGATTTTAGTTTTAATATAAATTCTTATATTTTAGAGCATGCAGCCCACACATAATGGGTTCCAAGACTTTTTATTAATATTTCTGTCACTCCAGGGTCTTAGCATGAGAAAACACCCATAAAAACTGTCACACATCACAGGAAACAAAAAGCAGGCCTTGTAAGTCTTCTGCTGCTGTAGCTGTGTCCTCAGTTATCCCATCACCTTTACTCCATGTCCAGGGGAGTGTTTTGAGTAAATTATTTTCTTGTTATGAGCTTTAGGGGCAGGTAGAGCATCACAAATCTCATTGTTAGATCCTGAAATTTCATAATGTTTCTTCATGAAAAATCGGACATTTCTTGAATACATTATGCAAATGAGCTCATTTACATATTTTGTCAGAATTAATTTTTGAAGTCCATACCTCATAATAATTGAAGTATGTACCTCTGAAATGATCTGGAAGACCAAAGATGCGTTTTCAGTGGAAAATAATAATAATAATAATAATAATAATAATAATAATAATAAGTGCAACTTTAAAGTTGAAAGCTGGAGTACAGAGCAAAAACAATGAATCTGTCCAAAGCTTAAAGTGTGTGTCCTTAATTTTTCAGTTTTGGTGGATTTGGCTACATCTTTCGAAATAAAGCTATGATTATATATACATTATATTTCTTAAGATAAGCAAGCTGTAACATTTTTGAGAAAGACTGACAGTGTCTTCTTACAAGTTAGTGGTTAACAATTAACTACTGTATTAGTCAATTTTCAACTTTGTATTTCAACTTGTTTGAGTTAAAACAACAAAAAATGTGTCACTGTCCAAATACTTACGGACTGCACTGTGGATCTGTTATGAAAATGCCTGCCACAGCCTTGAGTGTGAAGCACACCGCAATATTTTCTAGCCAACTGTCTTATGTTGGGTGAGGATCATTGCAGCACATCCAACACTACTGCATGTGTCCTCTAACACTACTGCATGTGTCCTCTAACACGACTGCATGTGTCCTCTAACACTACTGCATGTGTCCTCTAACACTACTGCATGTGTCCTCTAACACTACTGCATGTGTCCTCTAACACTACTGCCTGTGTCCTCTAACACTACTGCATGTGTCCTCTAACACTACTGCCTGTGTCCTCTAACACAACTGCATGTGTCCTCTAACACGACTGCATGTGTCCTCTAACACGACTGCATGTGTCCTCTAACACGACTGCATGTGTCCTCTAACACTACTGCATGTGTCCTCAGCAGTGTAGTAGCAGCTTGCCTGTTCACACTGAACTGATACGGCATGTCATACAGTAGTACAGTAGTGTGCAGTGATGATTATACTCCACCACGTTTGCCTAAAAGGGGTCCTAATATATTACTTATTTAGAATGTTTTGGTGAAAATGCTTTGAACAATACTATTGTAGGCAATGAGAACAAAAAAATCATTCCCACAATTACATTGTGGTAAAAGTATGGCTAATAAACAGAAATACTGAAAACATTATTTTTTAAAAATATATATATATTTTTTACTTTTGCATAGCATGAATGCATGTTTGAAGGCTCATTCCATGATTGTTGATGCTTCACAATTTGTTTAAACTGGTTTGAAGCAAAATTATTTAGCAAATTTGTTGTTCCAGTATTTAAGGTAACACGAACACAAACTTTGAGCAGTGTCACAGTGTTAAACACGATTGTTCATAGCCACATTGTAGCCTTACATGATGCCGGCTGGTCACTTGATGAAAAGAATCATCTGGTGACACAAAAATTATGACTTGGCCCACTCAAAGCCCAGACCTTAAACCAATTGAGCAAATCTGGGATTTGCTGGATACCAAGATAAATAAATCTGTTGTGACATCGAAAAAGAATCTCTTTGGAATGAACTTCAAACCATATGGAATGATTTAACGAGTTAAGAAATAAAAAATATGTGAATGATTAAATGCAAAGCAAAGGGTGGCCACACTAGTTGACTTTGTTCTCCAAGAGAGACTATTATTTTTGCTTTCAAAATATATTGTTATTTGTTTACTTATTTTCATCTACATGAAGCAATATTACATGAATAGTACTTGGTTTCTGATTTATCTTCATTGTGTTAAGTGTATAATCATCACTGCACACTACTGTACACGACCGTATACATGAACACTTCTTCACACAGAATACTCTTATTCAAAAGGTTTTAGAAGTTTTATTGTGGAAGGTTATGCTGGTGAATTTAATTGTACAAAACACAAACATAAGAGTTTCATCTTTGTCGTGACAAAAAGGGCACAGGAAAGTTGCTACTTGAGGATTCGAGGAGTTTGGTTTATATGAAGGCCATCCAAGGGTTTGTTTTAATACATTTCCTTGCTTTCATTCAACCTTGTGCACCAAGGACAAATCAACTGATTCATGTCCTAATAATGCCTGCAATAAATATCTTGCATTCTGGCTCACATTGGAGGACATGAATGTCTACCAGCCAGCCTGGCTACCCCAACACTATTCAATGATATAGGGGAACTTGGCAGTTAAATAACAGACATCCTGGAGTGAGTTTTAGATGGTAAATGTCACAGACTGTTTTCCAAACTTGCCAATAAGAGACATAGCTGAATAAGTAGAGCAGGGATCATCAACTCTGGTCCACAAATGTGAATCCAGCCCAGAGGCTCAGTCCAATCCCTAACTTCATCATCATGTCTCCATATTCCTTGCCTGACTTGGAAATGGATAGAGGTCCACCATCTTGGAAATTCCAATCTGTTATTATGTTATGATGTTACAGAATGTTCATTCAAAAAGCCAGGAGGCTTCCCAAGATTTCTTGAACAAGGAGACATTGTGAGAGACTTTGCACATCCTTTTCAAAAATATTTTTTGGAAAGCCTGACGTACAAACCGACCTGTGGATCCACCTCTCCCCATCTCCAATGCCACGTTTGTAACTGACGTTTCAAACTAATGTACAAAAACACAAGGACTTTCCATTTCATGTTTTCTTGATTTCCCTGTCTTCACTTCCTTTTCTGGCTTCCTTTCCTTGTATCCCCAGTGGGTGGAGCTAGGAGCAAGGAAAGGAGCTAGGAAAGGCAGAGGGGAAAATAAGCCATTGGAATGAGCCCCTGGTTTGCTTTTCTCCCAGGTAAAAAAAAGTTGGCCCTTGAGGACCACGATGTGATGATAATTTTTTGGTCATAGTTTAGAGGTTATGGTGCATTCTTCAAGTCACTGCAGAAAAAACCTCCAGTCAGCACCGTTAACATGCTCTATATTGTAAAGAGATGGTTGAGATTAATGTTGATCAGTTGTAAAATCTCACGTGAACAGCAACAGAAATGTTACTCTATGTTCAGTGTTTCCAAGAAGGCAGAAGGTGTTACATATTAAAAGCATTTTATGAATGAGTGGCTGTGGTTACATTCTCTACAAAGCTACAATCAGGTCTACAATTCCTGGCACCCTTGATAAATATGAACTGAAATACAAACTTTATTTTTCCAACGTAGTGCTTTAATAACGATTCAGTGGAATCAACTAAAGTCTTGCATAAAAAACTAAAATAAATAAAAAGTATTTACCCAAAGATCAGGTTTCACAATTATTGGCACCCCTGGTTTAATACTTTGTGCAAACAGTCCTGGCAAGGATGACAGCTGTGAGATTTTTTCTATACTTTGTGATAAGATTAGAGAACACATTTGCATGGATTTTGGACCATTCCTCCATGCAGAACTTTTCGGAATCATTGATATCATTGAGTTTGCTTTTATGGACCAATCTCTTCAGTTCAGACCACAGGTTTTTGATGGAATTTTAAGTCTAGGAACTGAGATGGCCATTGCATATTGTTTTCACTTAAATATTTCTGTGCAGATTTGGTGGTCCTGCAAGAAAATCCACCTGAAGCCAAGTCTCAGCTTCCTAGCAGAGGCAACCAGATTTTCTGCCAAAATGTCCTGGTACTGGTACTAATACTGTTGAATTTATTATACCATTGATCTTAAATTGTGACCGGGGACCACTGGCAACAAAACATCAATGACCCACTTCCATATTTGACAGTAGGTATGAGGTGCTTCTCCTTGTATGCATTCTTCTTTTGTTCCGATTTCGCTCTCATCTCACCATAGCACAAATGGTAGATCATTTGCTACCATTCCATGTGTTTATTGCCCTTACAGTGTCAAGTGGTAGGTTTAACCATGATGGGTTTTTTGGCACCCCTAACCAGACTTGTGACGGTCAATTACCATCTGTCTCTTTTGAATCATCAGATCTTTGGCTTTTCCCATGCTGATGGATGACGGATGATGGATTTTGCATGCTTGTTATCTCAATTTTATACTCTAGTGAAATAGGAATAATACAATATTGAATTTTTAGTCTGTGATTAACTAAATTAAGTAAAATCTCATTGCCAATTTTCTTTTTCTTTCTTTTTTACAATAATTGTAAGGGGTACCAATAATTTTGAGACCTATGGTTTTCAGAAAAATTTATTGAAATAAAGGTATATAGTTTTCCTGTGTGTTTGAACATAACATATAGTCTATTATTTGAGCTGTTTATTATCTGCAGCCTTTTTTCTTACTTTTTATCAAGGGTACCAGTGCAGACCATCTGATAATGAAGACTGCATTGTTCTGTTGAGCTCTAAACAGAAAAATCAATCCTGGTGATTAAATATAGGCAAATCTGTTCAGAATGCAGACACCTAGTGTGCACTGATCAGGGGAAAAGTTACCATCCTATGCAGGGTTTATGTTCAAGTGTTCTTTGAACAAACAAAAAGAATTACATGTAGAAAATTTGAGCGTACTTCAGTATGGACAGTAACAACTCTCTGACTTTAGGGAATGCGTCTCTCTAACGTTAGGGAACGCCTCTCACTGATGTTAGGGAACGCGTCTCTGACGTTAGGGAACGCCTATCTCTGACGTTAGGGAACGCGTCTCTCTGACGTTAGGGAACGCGTCTCTCTGACGTTAGGGAACGCGTCTCTCTGACGTTAGGGAACGCGTCTCTCTGACGTTAGGGAACGCGTCTCTCTGACGTTAGGGAACGCCTCTCTCTGACGTTAGGGAACACCTCTCTCTGACGTTAGGGAACGCGTCTCTCTGATATTAAGGGCGTCTCTCTGACGTTAGGGATGCGTCTGACGTTAGGGACATGTCTCTGCTGCTGCTCAGTCCTGCTCTGTGAGCCAGCAGCTCTCCTTCAGGTCCTGGAGCTGAAATAAAAATATTGCATTCACAACACTGAGTTTTAAATTTACTTCATGAAAGCAATTATTTAAAAATATATAGATCAGAACATAACTTATTACTTATAATATTTGCATACTGTATTTTAACATTCAACTATACATTTCCTCTCCTGGGCAGGGAGCTAATGCCAAAATCCAAGACTCCTAGACCTTCAGAACAGTTGTATTAATTGCTTGCTTTATTCTAGCTAACTAGCATAGACTTCAAGTGTAAGCTGACTCAACATAGCAACTTGCTCTGTTACAGCTTTCTGAATCTTCAGTACCAGAACCTATGTTGCACATAGCACGTAGGTGAAGTTGAAAATGGGGGAGGAAGGGGGAGGTGACACTTTTTAGCATAGTGTAGTTTAACTGTACTATTTTAACAGGCTGGCTAGCCTTGCAGTGTTCATGCTATAAAATGAATTGATTTGTGCTTGTCTGTACGGTGGATCTGACATTTTTATGACTCACAAACCCCCATACACAGTGAGCAATGCCCAGAACTAGAGCTGTAGTTCCCAAAGAACCTCGTTCTACCATCCTGTAGGTTTTTCATTTCAAACCTGATTCTACCATTTGCAGCTCCACAAGATCCAGGCTCAGAAAGTGCTCCCCATTATTTGGTTCCAATCACCTGGATTTGCCAATTAGCACGATTTGTCAACCAGGAGGGTGAACCAATCAGTGAAATCAGCTGGCTGAGTCCATTGGTGGAACAGAGATATGACAGGACTTTCTGACCCATCTGCTGTTGAATGAGGTGTGCTTTGGTAGAATAGGAGGGGAAACCTACAGGGCAGGCTGGAAACCACTGCACTAGTGCTGTAAACAAATTAGTTTGGTCCTCCTAGATCATTTTTAAATCTCATCTCAATTCACAGGGATTAAGATTCGTGTTACCCTTATCTGGAAAATGATGAAAACCACAGCCCAGTCTAAAACCACAGTACTTCTAAAACTACAGTCCAGTCTAAAACAGGTCAAATAACCTGCAGCTGTATACCTGTGTGGACAGGCCAATAACCTGCAGCTGTATACCTGTGTGGGCAGGCCAATAACCTGCAGCTGTATACCTGTGTGGACAGAGGTGGCACCTCTGTGTCGGAGCTGCTGGGGTCTGTGAGGCTGTCCATGGCCGACAGGATGGAGGAGAAGAGGTGGTCTGCGTGGGCCTCCAGGGCCCTGGACTGCTTCTCGATCTGCCTCAGCGTCTCCTTCAGCACTGAGGGGTCAGAGACTGCAGCTCAGCTCTGCACTGCACTGCTGCACAATATACTCTGCCCACACATACACACCTGTGTGGGATTATGCCCATACATACACACACCTGTGTGGGATTATGCCCATACATACACACCTGTGTGGGATTATGCCCATACATACACACCTGTGTGGGATTATGCCCATACATACACACAGTGACCTGGGTGTGATTATGCCCATACACACACACAGTGACCCGATTGGGATTATGCCCATACACACACACAGTGGGATTATGCCCATACACACACAGTGACCTGGGTGTGATTATGCCCATACACACACACAGCGGGATTATGCCCATACACACACACACAGTGGGATTATGCCCATACACACACACAGTGGGATTATGCCCACACACACACACACACACACACACACACACACAGTGGGATTATGCCCATACACACACACAGTGGGATTATGCCCACACACACACACAGTGGGATTATGCCCACACACACACACACACACAGTGGCTGGGTGTCCCAGCAGGCAGACCTGGGGAGGTGGTGTCCAGGCAGCGCAGCAGTAGTCCTCCCCTGTGCAGGACAGTAGAGGTCAGGGGCTGCTGGCTGCTCAGCTCTCTCTGGAAGCTCTGGAAGACAGCGAGAGGCTCAGCCCCTATTCACCAACACACACTACAATACACAATACACACTACAATTGACCAACACATGCTACAATTCACCAACACACACTACAATTGACCAACACACGCTACAATTGACCAACACACACTACAATTCACCAACACACACTACAATTCACCAACACATGCTACAATTGACCAACACATGCTACAATTCACCAACACACGCTACAATTCACAACACACGCTACAATTCACCAACACACGCTACAATTCACAACACACGCTACAATTCACCAACACACGCTACAATTCACCAACACACGCTACAATTCACCAACACAGACTACATTTCACCAACACATGCTACAATTCACAACACACACTACAATTCACAATACACACTACAACTAAAATTAGCATTGCTTTTGCCAATGCCATACCACCCTATATCCTTCTCAACTGCAGAAGATAAGCAGAGTAGGCTTGGGTTGTATGTCTGAACACCTCCTGGGAACACAGTGGGACACTGGAGCAAATAAAAGTCCCTTGTAGGGCTGTGGGCTCGCAGGACCGACCTGGTAATCCGCCAGAGAAGACTTGACGCTCTCAATCTCAACCGTGGGCGGAGTCAGACGCTCCATCCTCTCCACCACTGTGTACAGCCAGATGATGAGCTGCTCCAGGCTACAGCAGAAGTCCTGACATGGTTGAACAAGCACATGGTGAGGAACAGAGGATACCAATTCCCCACAAGTGATACATCCCTTCTAAGAGCCAGTCTTGTAATGACCATTCAGAAACAAATGGATACTAATACAAACACTTCACAAGATTACTAAAATATGGCAACGACAGACTAAGGGGCATTTACTGGTGCCCGTAAACCGGCCATATAAGAACACGAGAGCTGTTCAGGGTCAGTACCAAAGTGTGGATATATCAGTTTTATCCCTGTTATACTATCCCTCGGTGCTGCATATACCTTTTCACTGAACACTCCTACATTACACTAGCCCTCTGTGCTGAAAATACCTTCACTGAACACTCGTACATTAATGCTGGACTGCATTACTGTTGGAAGCAAACCGAAGGACATATTCACTGTGGACACAAACTGAGTCTGATATTCAGCGTTGGGATCCAGATACCTGAATCTGCTGCATGAGTGACTGCTTGGCCTCTGAGCCTTCCTGGTCCGGTTCCATTCTGCCCTGCAGGTCAGACAGGGAGACCCCGCCCGGGGCAAGCCCACTCAGACGCCCCATGCAGGATGCCAGCTCCCTCAGGCCACCCTGAAGACTGGCCTCCAGAGCCTCCCCCTCCACTGAGCCCTGGCTGCAGGGGCTCCCAGAGAGAGGCTCCAGCCCTCCCTCCCAAGGCCCCGCCTCCCCACACTTCTCCACCAATGTTCTGGATGTCTGTTCAGAGCAAGTCTCCGTCTCCAGGGACTCTGAGCTGTCGTGTCGGGACTTGCAGATGTGCAGAGAGAGAGCCTGCAGACGCAGAGACAGCACCTGCAGCTCCTGCAGCTGAGCCGGCAGGGCGTGGTACTCTTCCTCCTCCTCCTCCTCACTGCCCCAGGCCATCCTGCGGGCCGGCAGCACACGCCAGGTGGGGATGAAGTGCGCGGCAGGGTCCCTGGAGGCAAAGATGCCCTGCTTCTGCCCGTGTGTCCAGCACTGGGCCTCTTTGCCCTGGGTTTCCAACAGGCTCTCCACTGATAGACCTTTTTGGTCCACAGATGAGTGCCAGCTGCCAAACAACCTGCAGCCATAGCGCTTGGAGTCTTTGGGGGCGGAGATCAGCTGCTCTGAGGTGTTTAGGCCCCTCCTCCTCTCCCCCATTGGCTGGTCCGAGTGTGCCGAGCCTGACAGATTGGAGGAGCTGCAGAGGCGGTCCAGCTCAATCCCGGAGTCCAGCAGCAGAGGGCTGGCATGCTCTCTGTCTGGAGAGTCCAGTGTAGGGGCATGGTTGGGTCTCAGAGGGTACGTGTAGTCAAGCAGGGTCTCATACTCCTTGTCCGGATCCCAGTTGGGGGACTTCCGGTCTGGGGATCGAAGCAAGCAGCTGGGGATGGTGCATGCCCAGTAGTCTGCCTGAAAGGGGGACATCCTATGGAGAGAAAGTGGGTGGGACTTGTCAGCAAGTGATGACCCGGGAATCAGAGAAGTGTCTCCCGATTTGACTAGGATATGCTCCAGCCTGTTCCTCCTGAGGAGGTGTGAGGAAGATGAGGAGTACAGCCCCAGGGAGGAGGACTTCTGGGTAGAGTTCCACTTGGGGCTCGTCTGCACCGTCAAACTGTGGACATCGAGAGGAGGGCCAGGCAGACGGCGGCGGCTGAGCATGTTGGCTTGAGATCCCGCAGCCAGGCCGGGGTCCTCATGAGGCGACCAGCTCCGCAGATCCAAGGTGGACAGGGGCATGCTCAGAGCGTCTGCAGAAGTTGACAGGGACGAAGCATTGGCTGGAGAAGCAGTGGAAGGGTCTGTGGTCTCCCCAGCCAGCAAAGAAGACATGAACTCCAGATGCCCATCCAGGTCACTGCAACCCTGCCCTGGCTCAACTTCCTGAAAAAGGAGATTCAATTCACAACCAGTTTTTTTAGACCTGTTAATATTTACTCAAATTCAGTCTTTCACCCAGTGTTTCTCATCACGTACCTGTTCTGAAGGTTCCTCTAGGGGGGGCTTCTTGAGGATTGAAGTGTGGCTGCAGCTGGCAAACAGTGGCTTCCTCACCACGTACGGACTCTTCCCTGTCAGATACCTGGACCTGGGGGCCATGGTCACGGTCTTCTTCTGACCGATTCTGTCCCTCTCTGGAGCTTTGGCAGGCCGGTCCTGAGCTAGGCCTGTGGATGTGCCCGGACGGGAGGCACACGCAGGTACAGGGATGCGCGTCGTCCACGTCCGGCAGCTCTCCGGCTCCATGTGCGAGAGCAGCTCTGGGAACGATGCGTCAGCTCCCAGGGCCATGGATGAGCAGCACGGTGCTAATGCACATCATGGATCACAGCGGCTCCTGTCATGAGAAGCTCACAGCGTCATCAATGAAGTGAGACTGAGATTAGCAGATAATACACAGCACACCAAATTAATAAAATATGGTTATTAAGCCAGATTATTATGCATTGATTGGTATCAGAGCAGCAGTGAACCAGCCATGTAAACATAGCTGTAAAGTTTGAAATTATCACCCTTTCGTGCTGCACTTACTTTTTAAAGAAGTGAACCTGATACATGTGTTGACACACACTACAGCACAAGAGACTCACTTCTGACTGACACACACACACACACACACACACACACACACTACAGCACAGACTCAGTTTTGACACACACAAACAAACAAAAAACACACACACACACACACACACACACTCAGTTCAGACACTGACACTATCAGCTTGCTGCCTGCTAGGGTAATCTGAACAGTCAGTGGAACATCTTAAGTAATACTTTGTCTGTCTCCTAAAAACGACTTTCCTTTAGAAACTTTTGGCTGAAAGGTCTTAATAGTAGAGAATTTGCTTGAGCTAAAAATATCTAATTTACAGGTGACCATGGGGAGAGGGAGGTCTTTTTCATTTAAATAATGGCTCTCACAGTGACGAGACCACTAAGGTCTCATGCTTCAGCCAGCCCAGGTGTCATGGCAACAGGTGGGCAAAGAACTGCAAACACAGTACTGAGAGCAATATGTAAGCCTCACTGGCAATCAACAAACCGCAACATCGTATTTTCTTTAGCTATATAATGGTTCGAATGGATTCCACTAGCATATGCTTATCATTTTATTACATCGAACATTACTACATGCATGGAGAGGTGCAACTTGGCATCAACGAATTATAGGCCGAATTAGTGATTGTTACAAGCTACAAAAGATCCAAATGAACTTTTCTTTTTTTCTGAACTTCCTAAAATAAAGCAAATTAACACCAGTTCGGGCTACATGACTGCTTTTTTGAAACACTATATCAAACCCAGACCTAGACTACAAATTACAAATGAAGCAAGTGTTGGACAAACATTTCACTGATAATTTGTTCATCAGGGCGAACGCACTCCCCACAAACATGACTTCGCGTTGCCATGGGCTCTTGTAATCTGATATTTAATTTGACAAGCGAGAGATCTGGATGACATACGCGTTTTAAAACAACCTAGCCTGATCACATCACGTTGGTAAGTTACCATTCATTCAAAGTAAAAATCGTGTATACGTAGTAGTTCATATTCGTCACAACTCAACTGTTGGCTAAATTATCTTAAAACAAATTTAGCTAAGTCACGACATATGCCACCTGCACTGTTTTTTAGGCAGTTGTTAGATCTTATAACTATCTTATAGCTAGCTCTAGCGGGTAAGACTGTCTAGCGTTTGCCAAACATAACGGCACAGTGGTTCCGTGTAAACAATGCACCTAATGTTACATATCAATTTACAGCATGATGTGTTGGCTAGCTAACAAGCATTGCAATAGCAACATAACTTACCCGTTTCCGTATGCATCTGTTTCAGGGATGTTACATCAGCTATTGTCTAATATGTCCTCAGTTCTCATACAGTTCTGTAGATATACCGCTACTGAACTAGCTGAAATTACACAAAGAAACTAGCAACCTCGCCTAAACAACACCCTGACAGCCATTCACTCGAGGAAACGGTCCGCATAAACAGGCGGAGCGAATGGAAGAGATTGTCGTCTCTGACCAGTAAGACTAGTCGGTCCTTCCGGACCAAGGCCGTATTCTCTCATGTGTCGAGAAAAGCGCTACGATGAACGATAAAGGCTATGCTTGTATACATTTTCTGCCTTTCGTTTCGACTACAGACTGGGATCTAATCAAATTTCCCTCACAACATTGTACGATTCTCATTGTGCTCGGAACTGCTCTTGGGAGTTAATTCCATCGCGAAATCGCCATGCCCCTCCTCCAGTAGCTCCAAACATTAAAGAGGAAGTGGAAACAGTTCCTCTGGTCTAGGTATCATTTGATAATCCGCAATTCCTTTGTTTTTTAAAAAGGAGGAACTGTAAATATTGTCTAGGTATCATCAAATAATCCGTAATTCCGGTAAATAAACGGTAAATCTGTTATTTGTTTCAAAATAAAAAAACCAAATAAAAAAAAAATGTACAATTTTGATTTTTGGAAATCCTTTTTACCATTTTCCCTTTTTGAATTGAAGAATGAAAAACGTTGGACAGACAGTGGGGGTGAAGCGGAAGTGTATATGCAACGTGTTGTTAGGGAGAACAAAGTGTTTTGCCAATGTAAACACATATCCTATTGGTGGCTAGTGATATATTTTAGTTATTACTGTTATTTAAGATTTTTTAGTTTCGTATCATTTATAAACACTGGGCTATGCGGAAGCTCAGCCAGAATCTCGTTCAGGCTACCTCAAGTGACCAGCAGAGGTCTTCCGCTATACCCACTGCTCAGGTGCCCTACAAAAACGCCTTGCTTTACTTCGGACATATCAATGTATTATGTGTTGGGGGGGAAAACATATCTGAAAATAGGTTTACTTGCACCAAAATGTGATATACAGCCTACACTTAGACGTACTGATCACTGTATACGATTAGGCTATATGGTGACACTGGTAGCTAACTGTGTCTGTCCGTTCTAAATAAACTGCGCAATCTTCTCGCTGTCAGAAGTTGCTGTTCACCTACCCTGGCGAACGGGGTAGTGGCACAAGCTTGAGCTTGAAATGCAAATTTTTGAAACATACGGTATATAATAATAGCGATATAGAAATCCAAAGATCTGACTATACAAAGATCTTAGTAATTGCACATGTTGATACAAAAGATTATTTTAAAACCACTCAAAGGATAAACTATTTACCTACAAATTTTACATACAAGAAAGTCACACCACTTCCAACAATATAAAACAAAATATTATAATTTAACCGTGATTAACACAAGTATTATTTATTGCTTTTCTTTTTCATAAGCTCCAGCCACTGTTCCTTGTGCAATGTCTCTGTATTGGGGCAATATATAGTTCCCTTGTATTGGCTGTGCCCTCTTGCCTTATGAACTGTCCACATTTTATGCATGAATTTTCGATCACCTTCCTTTTATTAAACTTGGCGTTTGAGGTAGACTGCCTGGGGACAGGTGGAGGTGGTAGAGCAGAGATTGCAAGTGGGGTGTGGGTGACAGAGAACAATATAGGAGTAGGCAGGGGTCGGGGTCCTGTGCTGGCAACGGGGGAGAAGAGTGAAAGGGCCATGAGGGGGGAGTAAGGTTGCAGAAGAAGAGAGGACGAAGATGGGGTCAGCAGCTGAAGCTGCCTCTGAGTGGACAGCAGGTGTGGTAGAGGTAACCTGAGCTGGGGCTGGTCTCTTCCTCTCGGCCTGCCCTACTGTGTGGCAGGTGATATGCTGCTGCATGCCCAGGGCTGAGGAACCACAGCAGGATGGACATTAGCAGATGGAAGAGGCCCTGCAGCCACAGGCAATGCAGCAGGCAGTTGAACACCCCGCAGGACCAGGGCCAGATCCTGCCGCTTTACCCATTCATTGTGTCTCTGCGTTAGAGTAGACTGATTCACCTGCACAAGCTGCAGGTTGGTGGCTTGCATTACAGCTGCTGGATGTTCTCATAGTCCCTGAGAATGAGAGACCATCATGACAGCGACTCCCTCCCCTGTTTCTCGGGACTCCGATGGATCCTGAAGAGCCTGATGAAGATGGCCTCCAAGAGGCGACATCAGTCTGGCCACTGGGCAGGAGAAGCAGAAGAGGCCAGGGCACAACGTTTCAGGCTATCAACACCAGGAGTGAAATCCTTCTTCTTAGGAGACCTGAACCTCCAAGTGACAAACCTGTCCTGGTGCCGGGCAGTAAAGACGATCCTCTGCTGGTCGTAAGGCAGCAGATTTTGCCACAAGTCTATGCCTGGCATATTGTGGTCATCTTCAGCCTAAAACACAATCCAAACAATATGAGTTTTATTTGAGCAATAATCCAAAGTGAAATACAGTTACAATAAGAGCCTTAGGTGTCTTGCACAGTGACACACCCAGGACGGATCGAACTGGCAACCCTCCGACAGCCAGATGACTGCTCTTACCGCCTGACCCAATGTCTGGCAAGGTTTGTGTCACGTTTCAGGTCTGTCTCGCCATGTTTTATGTTTATTCATTTTGTATTAGTCTTGTATTGTCTTATCATGTATTATGTTAGTCTAGGTTCGTCATGTTGTTTAGTTATGTTTCGTTACGATTTATTTTCTTGTCATGTTTAGTTATGTCTCGTTACGATTTATTTTCTTGTCATGTCTAGTTATGTTTTCGTACGATTATATTACCTGGTTATGTTGAGTGGTTATCGTCTTAGTTTCGCTTTGTGTCATGTTTTGATGCATGTTTATTGTTACGTTAACTGGTCGTTGTTTATGCATACACTTTTACATGTTTTTCCGCAAACCTTGCGTTCCGCCTTCTCTCTCTCTCTCTCTCTCTCTCTCTCTCTCTTTCTGTCATCCACTCCCTAATTGTTTCCATTTGTCTATTTACTAAAACTACTAACGCTAGATCAGGATTGGGTAGAAACTAACAAACTAATCATGTGTTCATGTTACCTTACGTTTCTCGTGCATGTCATTTACTAATTTACTAATGCTAGGGCAGGATAGGTTTATTACTAACGATTACTAATCTCCTTGTTAAACTTGTCATCCATCGCACCTGTTTTCCATTTCCTTGCTACGCTCTAACTAATTGTCTGCACCTGTCTACACCCGCATTTATAGCCCAGTCGCGCTACTGTTCACTGCGAAATTGTCTGCCTCTGTTTACCACGCAACGCTTGAGCATTGACTGCTATTGGTTCACGTTAAGAGCCAAGCCTGGTTTACCGACCATCGTTATTGATTTCTGTTTCGTTGACCATTTGTTTCTTGACCACGTCTTCGCCTACCGTTTTGTACTTTTGCCTCGCTGATTGTTTTATGGTTTCGACTTCCGCATCGCCCTCGACTACGACTCTGCCTGCCGTCCGCCTGTACATCTGCCCCGCTGACAGCTCTCCTGCTACCGGACCTCCCTGCACGTTTACCGACTACGAGTTTGCCTCTTCCCTCGGCACCGTGCTTTTTGTTTGTTTATCGTTTGTTTGGCTGGATCTACGTGTATGGACTTTGCTTGTTGTGACTACGCTCCTGGGATTTGTCCCAAATAAAGCCCTTACGGGACTTTATTCAATTATTGTTTCTGAGTCGTGCATTTTGGGTCCAACCCCCACGCACCCGTCTCAGTTTGCACTTTCTACCTGTTGCATGGTGCCCAGTGCAGAGTGGAAGTTCACTCATTTTTAGTTCCAGACATTTATTTTTTGTGTACTCTTAGGTCTACTCTTACCTGTTGTTCAGGCTACTTGTTTAAGCCTGCAGTAAAAAAGAAAATGAAAGTTTGTCTCCTCTAGCTCATTCTATGTTGGCAAAATCAATTATGTAATGTTTGAAAATGAGTCTACAAGTATGGCATCATTAGAACTGTGACTGTTTGATAAGCTTTGAGTCCTCACAACATACATTTATCTACAGGTTTAATAAAACGTTAGGCTACGATTAAAGGGTCGCTGTTGCCAAAATCAACTGACATAACGTTTGAAAAGTAGTCTACAAACATCACAAACTCACGATATAGCCAACTTTTATTGACAGGTTAAAGAAATTATTTTGAGGATCTAGTGTAGCTATGACGCCCAAATAATGAATTTCAGTCCAATGAATCTTGTATCTCAAAACATTTTATTGGTTGCGCAACATTGTGATGGTTACGCACGGTTAATTTTCATGGATTTCGATCCTATAGCATTTATTGAATTGATACAAACATGAAATTGTTTAATAGTACATGTGTTGAAAGTAACTCGAATAACAGATACAACACGCACCCCTAGTTTACCGTTACTTTTGACCCACTCATGTGTTACTTTCGTCCCGCTCAGCAAGGACAAAAGTAACATTCACTTGGTCGGTTCCTGGCCTATTCATGTTAAACTCTTATTTCCAAAAATGAAAACTACAGTTGATAATAGTGAAGGATGTGTACAAGTTGTGTGTCATAAAATATGGGACCAAATGGGATCAAACAAAAAAGCGTTACTTTCGACCTGGATCTCCCCTACGTCCTTACCAGTTAGGGTAAATTCAGACATTTGGGACACTTCTTTGAAAATGCGCAAGACTGTTCAGACTGGTGGTGAGAGCAGACTCTGATGAAACTGTCCCAAATTACCTGACTTCACCCTATAAATGAAACTGCGCCCATGCCTAGGAGTAATTGAGTAAGAAGTGAAAAATTGTGCAATTGTGCCGGTTCTCCCCTACACTACAAGGGAGTACATAATTTATCTGCCTGCGCTACAATCCTACCCACCCACTGTGCTCATCCTATTCTCCCTACTGTCAGACGACTGCGACGCTGTGATTGGTCTCCAATGACGCCAGATGAATGGGGTGATATAGCGGAATCGTTCGACCCCGAGTCGAGAGTCTCCCTGAGAACGGCTGCTAGCACTTTCTAATTCTGCATCTCCGGTGGTGAGCTCCACTTTGCGTTGTGTTCTATCCGGTTTCATTTAAATATATCCTCTTTTGTTTGTACAGAGGAGGCAAGAAACAAAGTTGAACGTCATTTTAAGGGCAGGGATCCCTAAAATGGCATGGGACTGTTAAAATAATTAAGAAACCATAAGAAGTCAGAAAGCAAACTTACGCTGAAACGTCTATGGAGTCTACGTAGTAGGCTCGTTGAACCACGAACTATGGGTGTCATGCATGATAAATATACGATTGCACTTGTCACCATGAAACAAGGAAATTATGAAGAATCGGTCCACACTTTTAGACGCATAAAGTTGAGAGCATCACAGTCCCCGTTTATTTGACGTAGATGACGAGAGCATTTTATCCGGTTAATTTTGGAGATAAGAGCGGAGTAGGCAAAGGTGTATACTATAAGTTACCAACTGAAAAAAATTGCTTTCAGTGATTTAAATTAGCCTAAATTGTGCAGTATGCAATTATCTTCCAAGCTGAAGACTAACGTCATACGGTCATTGCACATTGTTTTTTGTCATGTGATATCTGTAAGTTAAAACGTGTAACAGAATGAGAATTAACCGTCACTGCATTTTTATAACATCATAGATAACACGCAACTGTGGTAGTATTGCGTTACTGTAGCCTACATAATGCTGCAATGATTGGAGTAAAATGTGTCGTCACTGACAGTGAAGTTTAGGGCAATGAGCCGGAGAATTCGAGTGTTTCTGTCTTACGGACCTTTCCACTCAGACGAAAAGTCGAGCAGGTCGTTTCCTCTGGCGGTGGACATCCAAGGTTATTCATCTTCAAAGGGGCAAGGTACGTAATTTCGTTTCCCTTGAAAGAACACTGCAGACATTCTATTTATGTAGCAGAATATAACATTTAATTTATTCCTAGTCTAGACAATTTAGCTAACACATACAGTATTTCAATGACGTCATATGTAGCAACTTTAAGCTAGCTAACTAACTAGCCTCACCTTGGCACAGAAAAGAAGAATACGAATCAAGAGAGCCTGTGTTGTTATTATTATGGTTAGCTACCTCTGTCATGTAGCCTACGTTTGCTCAAATGTGCCAGATGAATAGCACCGGTGCTAGTTTAAGAAGTAACGATCTCGTTAGCAACTAGAATTTCTGTTTAGCTAAACTGTGTAGTGTAGTGGGTACAAAGTTATAGGCTAGTTGCCTCGTTTGGGCGTTGTGGCTGGGCGAACGCAAAATAAGTAGCCTACGGTATGCTACCCCATTAGCTAATCCAGGCAATCTTGACGAACACATTAAGCAATATTTTATTAACGTTATTGTTAAATTAAGCTGACGTTAGCTGCCCTTGCCGTTCATACTACAGTCCAAAATATAAGCTCACCCCCCACAGAGTACTGTGCTATGGACTGAACTACCACATTTCTAACTTTACAGTCAATGATTATAAATTAAACAATTAATTCTTCAGAGGGTATATTTTAACACATGTACCTTATACAATAATTTTAATTTACTTGCAAAATGACATCTATGGATATGTATTACTTCATCTCTTGTCCGCACAGAAATCTGGATTCTTATAAACATTCCTTTATGATGTTTGGTAGAATGTGTTGTTTTTGAATGGGGTCATATATGACCCCAAAGGACATGTCATCATCTAATCATCACATCACTCCAAATTAAGGCAGAAACCAGAAGAACGTGTTATGTATTTATTGAGGATATATTGCTTGACAATGTCAATTTTAAAAGGATCAAACGTATTACCATTAAGATATCAATAAAAGTATATGTTGGTCACTTGAGGGTTGAATGCCATATTGCTGTGGATGGCCGCTTGATCTTTAGACAGAACCCAACCTGTTTAAAAAACCTTTGCAGTTCACATTATCAATCAATTTTATTAAATAATAATCCGACTAATTTGACTAGGTCTGAATAACTGTGTCAAGATTTTTACATTTTATTACAGGAGGCAGTTTAGGTGACCTTCTTCATACCTTTTGTCTATCTGGTAGTGTGGTTCCCAGAACGGCTTAAATACTTTTAACTGTTGTTTCAAAGTGATATAGTCTAACATCAAAAAAATAACTTTTTGATTTACAGTGCAGTCTGTAAGTATTTTCTGGTACAATTGTACAATTTCTGTTCTTTTGCATCTGTATCCAGCATATTGTATTTAAAATTGCTGGCTTTTGTTTATGCTACAGCAGAATACCTAGATCCCATACCCACGGCTGCTCCCTAGCCTGTCCCATACCCACGGCTGCTCCCTAGCCTGTCCCATACCCACGGCTGCTCCCTAGCCTGTCCCATACCCACGGCTGCTCCCTAGCCTGTCCCATACCCACGGCTGCTCCCTAGCCTGTCCCATACCCACGGCTGCTCCCTAGCCTGTCCCATACCCACGGCTGCTCCCTAGCCTGTCCCATACCCACGGCTGCTCCCTATCCTTTTTCAAATTCAGCACGTTATACATTCGTTTCTCCCTTATTTTCTTTTCTTAATGTATTATTTCCCACTTGCAAAACATTTAGCTACATTGAATGACATTTGCCAGTTTCTGTCCATTTCTGGATGCTGTTTAAGTCTTCCTGGCTTACCTAAATCATGAAAGCCATTGTCACAACACAGATCATTATGTTCCCCTTTCTGCTCCACCTTGTGAAATGCATCCCTTCCTCAGTTGCAAGCAGTATTCTGCCCTGCTCCTAATTTTGAACTCCTGTGATGACTAATTCCAAGTAAGGATTACAAAGAGAGGTTAGCCAGTTTTTTTTTTTTTTTTGTCCCAGCCCTCAGGAACTTGTTCACAATTACCCCAAAGTGCCATAACACCCGCCAAGTAAGCTTTATGGCTTCTTGCTGGTTTATCAGCAGACAAATCTCACTTTTATTGGCCACTTTTACTGCTCGTGCAGAGGCACTTCCCTGTTCTGTCGATGTGGAGCTGGAGTGTACTGAAGCGTATGCAGGTTTATAGGTCAAGATCATGTGCACACTGGAAGAAAAGGTCTGATGCTTTGGTCCTTTGCCCAGCAATCATACTGCACATGGGGTGGCAACCATTATAGTACGAACCGTCCCTTTGAGTTTCTAACTCAAGCCATCAAGGCATAGTGGTGCAGGTATTGTCACTTCATCACTCAGCAACTGGTTGTTCTCTGTGATCCTCACACAGCACTAGCAGCTTAACTGTTTAATTTGTGCCTCTTGGACTTTGCGATTTTAGCCTTTGCTTTGTGAGGAAGCAGTCCCATTAGCTTAGTCTTCTTTGCTTAATGGCTGGGAAATCAGGGATTTGTCATGATAAAAAGGTTGTTGGTTGTTGGGCAGGGACACACTGTATCACACACACACCCAGTCACCGTTTCCACCTCTCATAAAGCTTTTGTGATCGGATATTCAACCAAAATCTCAAACATAATATTAACAGTTTCTTCTCCCTCTAACATCCACCCGCCCCACACCTCTCATAAAGCTGATTGTGCACTTGTGATATCTACGGTGAAACAGTTTCAGTTGCACAATGGACGCTGTGCTTATCCGATAATGGCAGGGGGACATGAGTTTATCCTGCCCCTGCAGTTTATCCTGGAGATCAGGGTTTTGTAGAGGGCTGGGAGAGGAGCAGGGTGGTGCTACAGGCCAGGCCGGTGTAGTTGAGCTGGTGAACACCAGGGGGGAGGATGGGCCCCTGTTACCAGGCGATGGCTGAAATGCCACAGGACAGTGCTGGGCTGTGATGAAAGCCTCGCTCTTCTCTCCTCTTTCTCCAGGATGGACATGGAGATGTTTAACCACAGGCTGAATGTGTACATTGACTCCTGGATGGGCCCCAGAGGTAAGCTGTGATGCTGGGTCCCCCAGAGCCCCTGGGTGATTATGCTGCATTCACATGGATCACGGTCGACGGCAGAACCGCATTTCTGGGACGGTTTGGGGAAAAAAAGGCAGGACAGCATGGCTGCAAATGCAATATACGTTGCTATGGCAAATACAATATACGTTGCTATGGTGATGTTCCTCTAATACAGGCAGTTTCCAACATGGATAGAAACCATTTGCCCACTTCCCGTTGTTTTGTTGTGTCGCATCCGGTTTGGAATTCAATGAAAAGTTCAGTCATTTTACAGTGACATTTTGATAGAGTTCTTTGCCGTCCTACACAACGTTTTATTATTATTACACATTTATTTTTGCATATTTATGCAGGGCTCCTTTTCATTCATAGTAAAATTAAGGAAACACAAAGGAAGCATGTATGGTCCTCAGAATGTTTTCTGAACATTTTCAGTGACATTAATATGATCCCATAATGAGCATGCCAGGAGAGCTGCAGGAGTAAAAATGGAAAGAGTAAAGGGCAGAAGAAAATGAAGAATTTGTGCTGTCAGCCTCCTACATTACAACCCACTCTGCATGCCTTTCAAAGTTATGACTTTACCCTTTATAGACTCTGCCCTCTCTCACTGTGCTGTAACTTAACGCCATACATTTACACCTGCCCTTGACTTTTCTAAACAAAATTAGTCCAGAGCATTGATTTTGTCATATGAAGTAATGCAAATGTATGACTTCCAAATGGGTACCTTGTCTGGTAAGCACCTAGCTTTCACCAATAGGGTCACATATTGGATGTTATTTTTGGCCATACAAGCCACACCCTGCCCAGCTGTAGATTCTGTCTCCTCTGAAGTCTCTAATGAGAATCTTGTGCAGGTCAGAACAGAGCTGTGTCCAGTTCTGGGTAAATTCAGATGGAGGTCATAGCCATTTCAGGACTGGCTTCAGGTTTTCAGACCCCTTCAGTTTTGCACACTTTCTTATGTTGTAGATTTAATTTTAAATGCATACGATCTACATCAATCTACACTCAATGACCCATAATGACAAAGCAAAAACATTGCAAATGTATTAAATATCAAGAACGGAAACCTCTCATTTGCATAAGTACATTCAGACCCTTTCCTGTGGCACACCAAATTGTGGTCAGGTGCATCCTTTTTGCGTGAATTATCCTTGAGATGCATGTAACTAATTGCTACTGTACTCACTGTGCTCCCATTGCTGTTGTGCTCCCTGTGTTACTGTGCTCCCTGTGTTACTGTGCTCCATGTGCTCCCTGTGTTACTGTGCTCCCTATGCTACTGTGCTCCCTGTGTTACTGTGCTCCCTGTGCTCTCTGTGTTACTGTGCTCCCTGTAGCTGCTGTGCTCCCAGTGTCACTGTGCCCACTGTGCTCCCAGTGTTACTGTGCTCCCTGTGCTCCCTGTGTTACTGTGCTCCCTGTGCTCATTCCTCTCTGTGTTCATTCCTCTCTGTGTTACTGTGCTCCCTGTGTTACTCTGCTCCCTGTGCTCCCTGTGTTACTGTGCTCCCTGTAGCTACTGTGCTGACTCCTCCTTGTCTGATGCGGCTCACTGTCCCGAGTCGCTGTTCTTCCCTACATGTTTGGACTCTACAAAGGTCATTGTACAATTTAGAAAAATAAAGATTTTACATTTCTTGGACATTTCAACCTTTTTAGTTTGCTTTTTTAGTGGTGATATCAGTAAGCTTTGTATCATATTTTGACTGTTTCCGATACATGGATTAAGCCTTGTCCTAAAAAATACTTCTCCTCAGACTCTGCTCACTCCATGTCTGAAAAGGCTGGAGGGGTCTGCACAGATGAGACTGTGCAGGATGCAGTATTGCAGTGTTGGACGCTAGGACACGCTAGTTGCTGCATGTTGACCCAAAATCTGCTCTTGTAAAGAGAGAACTCGTTCAGTCTTTCCTTCCTAAAGGCTTACGACTGCTGCCATGCTCAGCAATGCTCCATTTGTTCCAGATCCCCGGGTCCGAGGCTGGCTTCTGCTGGACCACTACCCTCCAACACTGGCTCTCACGGTGATGTACCTGCTGATTGTTTGGCTAGGGCCGAAGTACATGAGAACCAGACAGCCCTTCTCCTGCAGACGTGTCCTGGTGGTCTACAACGTGGGGCTGACCCTGCTGTCCCTGTACATGTTCTGTGAGGTAGGTCTTTATCTTTATTAAGGCCTGAAGTGCTGCCAGACATCAGCAGATCCCTGCAGCTGTAAGCTACGTCATGCTAGGTCTTTACCGTCACCCAGTGTTCCAGTATCAGACACAAGATAAGAGCAGGTTGGGACAGACTTGGAAGGCTCTCGTTAAAGTCCACGGGTGCAAGAATATCTGTTGTTTTTTTATTTTTTTTATTTGTATTGGATGGTGCTGTATTGGTGCTGCTCCAATATCTACATTTTGACTCTGTACCAAATTGATACCATGATAAATCACTCATAAGCAGGAAGTTATCATAACAATAAATGCAAACTTATCATACACTCAGTGAGCACTTTATTAGGTATTTATTAGACGTATTTTTTTTAACTTAGTGGTCTCTGCTGCTGTAGCCTACCCATGGAGAGGATTGACGCATTGTGTGTTGAAAGACGCTCTTCTGCACACCACTGTTGTAATGTGTGTTCAGAGATGCTCTTCTGCACACCACTGTTGTGATACATTATTATTTGTTTTGCTGTCATTTGCCTGTCAGCTTCAACCAGTCTGGCCTTTCTCCTCAGACCTCTCTCATTAACAAGGCATTTTTGCCTGCAGAACTGCTGCTCACTGGATGATTTTTTGTTTTGAGCTGTTTTAGCAATCCTGCTAGCTAGCAAATAAAAAATGTATAAACTGCTTAAATATATAATATCTTGAACAAATGGAATGCACATCCGGGTAGTTTATCTGTGCTCACACCTCCAGGTTTGGGCTCGCACTCCAAGTTGGATGCGTGCTCGCTATGTGCACTCTGATGCACACAGTTTGAGACAGCTAGCCTGTGTTTCCTGTGTGTCTCATTGGCTGAGTGTGTGTTTCCTGTGTGTCACTTGAATAGCTGGGCGCCATATTGTACAGACTACTAACCGCTCATTAACATGAAACCGCCCACCACTATGTGGAGTAGAATTAGAAACATGTAAAATTATAGATTTTTCTGTTCACCTTTTTTTCGAAAATGGTCACAACCTAACCTGTAATTTATCATTGTCATAACAAATTTGATGGTCACAAGAGTAGGCAGTTGCGTTTTTCATAGAATCCCAGTGATGAGAGAGAATGAGGGAGAAGATGGAATTTATGGCTAGCCAGAATAAACTGGAAAGATTTCCTGCCTTCACTGAGCAGCAGAGTGTGTTCTGACCACTTCATTGAAGATGGAATCTAGCCAGATCAAACTGATTGATGCCATTGTTGGCAAGTAACTTTAATGTTAGGGTCACATTAGTAAAGCAGGGTAACATTAGCTGGCTAGTTATAGCTAACATTAGCTGGCTGATTAACGTTTGCTAATTTACGTTAACCTTAGCAGAGAGAGAGATCATTATCTTAAATAAGCACACTGGCCACTCTGATAGTAATCTTCACTTGTCGGTCATTTGTAATGTGTTATAATTTGAATCAGCCATCTCTGCTGCATTTATGATATCTTCCCTTTATTTCCAGGCAAACCGAAGTGGCAATTGTCAAGTTGTTATGCCCATGTTGTATGGATCTGATCCATTGATAAGACCATTTTTTCTTCATATTGTCTCCATGATCGTTTATCTAAAGTGTCTTTATATTTCATGTTGGGTCTGGTTGTGATTTGTGATGTTTTGTGTGCACCCCCTGATGGAGGTGAGTATTTCAGCCTGCTGGTGGACCTGTACGATATGGCAGTGGTTCGTTTTCAGTGATGTCATGGAATACTATGAATTTCCTGTGTCTCGTTGGCTCAGTGTGTATTTATGATCCACACCACTAATAATGTGAGGTGGAAAGTCTTGTGAAAGGTGTGATGTTACACCCAGCAATTTATTTTTGGATGTTGCAATGATGGTGCTTTGGGCTTATAGTGTATGAGACAATTACTTTTGTCAGTAATCCTGTCTCTCTTGGGACCTAGGAGGGATTTCTGCTGTAGTGTGTCATTTATCACATAATTCCAGATAGACAAAATCTCAAATGAATCAAAAAGAGCATTTGTGCTTTTCTGCATTTTGGAACATCAGACACCACTTTGCTTCAATCTGGAGTGCATTGCCTTTTAATTTTTACATTTACATTTGTTTGTTTTTTTGGGGTTTCTTTTGGGTGTACATCCCGCCTGCAAATGTGAGATTTCAGGTCCCAGGTCACTGCATGGAACACGTTCAGTGTGGCCATTCTGTCTGTTTCAGGACAGACGTGTACTGTATGATTTTATCACTGTTACCACGTCGGGAACCCGGCTGCACTTTGCGAGGTCACACTGGGTCTCTTGATGATTGGGAGAGCATTTTTACAAGCTCAGCGTTCTGTCCAAACCTCCTACTAAAATAACCATTATTAATATAATAATACAAAATAATCATTACCACATGGAAAATTGTGACCGGTCTCTCTTTAAATTGCGAGTAATGTTGGAAAAGGATTAATTCAGGGGTACAAACAACTGTACTCAACCACCCCAACTACAAAGAAAATTAAACCTCCATTACCAGCTGGCTCCTGTTGTGTGATTAGTCAGGAGGTCATGGATTTGATTTTCAGAAAAAAATAATCTCTTGAAATGGAACAGGCATAGTTTGGTCCATAAACCTGTCTGCTACCAACAATCATTCCACGGTCAAAGTCAAAGTTTTTCCCCAGTCTGGTGGTTGATGTGAACATTAACCGAAGTTCCTGACCCGTATCTACATGGTTGTATGCATTGTACTGCTGCCACACAGTAGGCTGATTAGATAATCGCAGGAACAAGTAGGTGTAATAAAGTGCCTGGTGAGTGTATATAAGTCTTCTCACTATTTACGTATCGACAATAGGTTGCAAATTTGCAAATGTTTTATAAAGTTCTTGATGTAGCACCAAAATTGGCTGCAAGTTAAAAACCCGCCCCTTGTTGCTGCACGTGACCAAATACGGCGGTTTTGTTGCTGTCGAAAGCTGATGGTGTGAAGGGGACATAATCACAGTTTTGTGATTATGATCGGTGTGACCCTAGTCCTGAGTTTCCAAATGTAGTCTTTTTTATCCGCGGGCGGGACATGATAATCTGTTTTGAAAGTAGAATTTGTGGAAAGCAGATCAGTTCACAGTCTGTAACAGAAACATGTCTGAACAAGGCCCCTGTTGAGGCGCTGCTGGCACGTGAAAGACACAGCTGCACTACAATAAACAAAAGGGACGCAGTTTAACGGTTTGTGCAGAAACAGGTCCTGGGTCTGCTGGCTGTGAGGCCGAGATGCTTGATGCTTGCATACCTCGGAATTCCATAGATGATTTGCCTTTTTCTTGGTAGGGGATTGGTTTAGGTCTGTCTCTACACAAAGGTACCAATGTGTCCTTCCCTCATAACTGTGCCTCTGCCCCCTTCCAGATTTCCTCCATTATTGCTTATTTGACACACTGAATAGAAACAAAATGTAACATGAGACAATGGGAACCTGAGTAAGCACTATATATTTTTCAATCATAGCGCTTTAGTAGCTCTGCATATCACCTTCAGATTTTGCATACTTGTGGTAATTAGTTTTTTCCAGGAAATATATAGTTTTACCTGTTTTACATTTGCAACTCAATATTTCATTGCAAATTCTCCTACGTTTGCATTTTTACCTAGGTTTATTTTATTTGTGGCATAAATTATGAAAATAAACTAAATTTGTTTTGTACGTGGTCCAATTATCTAGCTTCACTTAAACCAAGTGTGATGGACACATCAGTAATAATGCCTGAAACAGATGAAAAAATTGAGGAGGGTTGTGTCAGATCTGCAAAAAGGGTTAATGATGATCCAAATAGTTTATTTTGGTATTTGGGCTATTGTTTGGCCTATATATGTTTTTTTTCCTTATTTCTCAGCCTCACAATAGCTTCCTTGACTTTCATTGGCACAACTCTGGTCCTCATGTCCCACACACACCAATAACAGACCACAAAATCGTAGAATCAAGTCTAGATACTGAAAGCTTTAACATACCTGCAATAAGGAAGTGATTGCTCACATTTGTCCCAGATATTTTGGTACCCTGAAATGGGGGGAATCTGCTATGAAAAGTGCTGAAACCAAAATGTATAAAAACACTCTGTAATGGAAGCTGAAAATTTAAAGGCTGCACTTTTACCACATGTGAATTCTTTGATTATAAACTGTGGTGTATAGACCCAAGAAAAAGATGTATTTGTCCCAAGATTTATGGAGCTCACTGTATGTCTGTCAAAGTTGAATTTGAGAAAAAAATTGAACTTTTACCACATGTTCAGCCAACTGTCTACTTCAGTTCATCTGAGTTCATCTGAGTTCATCTTGGTATGGCAGCAATATCACAGCACTAGATTATTCCAGTCAGCTAACCTGTGAAGGGTTTATTTGCATAGTAAGCATGTCGGTCAAGCTCTGGAGGTCAGGCTCTGTAAGTACAATCACCAAGGGCTGTTTCAGAGACTGAGAAGGCATGAGATTCTCCATTATAGAAACCCTGTGGGATGAACTGAAACCCTGCGAGGAGTCTACTGGACCACGCATGGGCTACCATGTTCTGCATGTGACCACACGATTGTTGTCAGTCAATATAACCAACATCATCAGAAGGTGTGGGACTCTGTGAATATTAGGCATATTAATATTATTATGTCCCAGGTTCTCTTCTGTCCTTGATTATCTGGGACCCGTAATTTTTATTAGGAGAAATAAACAGTAGAACAAGTTTTGAATGAGTTGGTGATTTTAGTTTTTGTTACATTTTTAAGTATATTCTGGGTGTACCATGAATAATTCCTCATATTGCTCTCATATTGCATAGGTTTCATATTCACATTCCAGAATGATTTCTTCTATTGTGGGAACTTTCTGCTGAAGCTCACCAGCATTCTCTTGTTTGAGAGAAAATAAGACAGCAGTACATGTCTAGTCTACGTTTACTGACTGATCAGCTTCTGTTTTCTCTTCAAACCTGTTAGCCAACCTTTCTGCATAGACACACATGGAGGGCAGAATAGTTTCTGTATGTTTGAGTTGTTACCTGTTGCGTCTTGTTTTGTGAGTACCTGTCTCACGGTGTGGTACTTTTATGTTAATTTCATTTCCATTACTGTTCAGTCCTTTTCCCTGAACATGAGCAGAGCCTTATAATGTAATATAAATATATGATTGCAATGAAATGGAGCACAGGCCAGTGAAGGAATCCACAAGACCGGTGTGCACACAAATGAATGAGTGTATCAATAGGTACAGCCCTGTTCAGCTTGGCTTGAGCATCAAGCAAGCCCAACCATGCACATTGTAAGCACTTTCCAAGCAAGAGCTACCCGATGAGTTTACAAACACAGAGACATGAGTTAACGATCAAGATTTATGGAGCTCACTGTATGTCTGTCAAAGTTGAATTTGAGAAAAAAATTGAACTTTTACCACATGTTCAGCCAACTGTCTACTTCAGTTCATCTGAGTTCATCTGAGTTCATCTTGGTATGGCAGCAATATCACAGCACTAGATTATTCCAGTCAGCTAACCTGTGAAGGGTTTATTTGCATAGTAAGCATGTCGGTCAAGCTCCGGAGGTCAGGCTCTGTAAGTACAATCACCAAGGGCTGTTTCAGAGACTGAGAAGGCATGAGTTTCTCCATTATAGAAACCCTGTGGGATGAACTGAAACCCTGCGAGAAGTCTACTGGACCACGCATGGGCTACCATGTTCTGCATATCTTTCTGCATCTTTCTGCACAGACACACATGGAGGGCAGAATAGTTTCTGTATGTTTGAGTTGTTACCTGTTGCGTCTTGTTTTGTGAGTACCTGTCTCACGGTGTGGTACTTTTATGTTAATTTCATTTCCATTACTGTTCAGTCCTTTTCCCTGAACATGAGCAGAGCCTTATAATGTAATATAAATATATGATTGCAATGAAATGGAGCACAGGCCAGTGAAGGAATCCACAAGACCGGTGTGCACACAAATGAATGAGTGTATCAATGAGTACAGCCCTGTTCAGCTTGGCTTGAGCATCAAGCAAGCCCAACCATGCACATTGTAAGCACTTTCCAAGCAAGAGCTACCCGATGAGTTTACAAACACAGAGACATGAGTTAACGATCACAGAGACAATTAGTTAACGAGCACAGAGGTGATGCGTTAACGAGCACAGAGACAATGAGTTAACGAGCACAGAGGTGATGCGTTAACGAGCACAGAGACAATGAGTTAACGAGCACAGAGGTGATGAGTTAACGAGCACAGAGACAATGAGTTAACGAGCACAGGGACAATGAGTTAATGAGCACAGAGGTGATGAGTTAACGAGCACAGAGACAATGAGTTAACGAGCACAGGGACAATGAGTTAACGAGCACAGGGACAATGAGTTAACGAGCACAGGGACAATTAGTTAACGAGCACAGAGACAATGAGTTAACGAGCAGAGACGATTCTCAACATCTCCTTTCTCCCTGCAGCTGGTGACTGGTATGTGGCAGGGCAACTACAACTTCCTATGCCAGGACACACACAGCGCTGGAGAGGCTGACACAAGGGTAAGGACAAAATCCACAACCTTTCATTATGCCACATGTCACCCACAAGGAACAGTTAAAGCAGTTAAAGCAATGGCATCTTAAAATAGGTTATACAGATATACAGAACCGTGCAGTTTTAACGCTTTCAAATGGTTTATCCTGTTACCATAGGGAGTGAAAAAAGGAATTACTACAACAAAAAAAACCCACGCCGGCCCATCCCTGATAGTCGATAATGTTCAAACCCGTTCAAACGTTTCGTGCTCAGGCCCTGTGTTGGTACAGTTTTAGTCTGCGGTGTCTGAATGATGATATCCACACTCAAGGTCGTTGCATTGGCTAGCCTGGTGTCAGAACAGTTTAATGTCAGCTGGTGTGTGTACCTTCCTGGCCGATAAGCCACACAGTGCTTTATCAGTGCAGTGTAATCAGGCAGGACTGCCATAGAAAAAGAGGGAAAAAACATCAGGACGTGCAGAAATAATACACTGTCCTGGAGAAATGTGCAAGCTCATGACCGCTTTATATTGGGGGAGTAAACAGCACAGGTGTGCCCTCTGCTGTGCTCTGACTGCAGCTGTTGGACTGAAGGTGACTTCTTACAGCGCATGTGTGTACACCTGGACTGAACCGCTCTGCCCCAGCTGGGGCCGTGCCCAGGGTGGGACCCGAGAGGCCATTTTAAAGCTGAATGTCTCTGCGTTCTTGTGTCTGCTCAGATCATAAATGTCCTCTGGTGGTACTACTTCTCCAAGCTGATCGAGTTCATGGACACCTTTTTCTTCATCCTGCGGAAGAACACTCACCAGATCACCTTCCTGCATGTGTATCACCACGCCACCATGCTCAACATCTGGTGGTTCGTCATGAACTGGGTGCCGTGCGGACACTGTGAGTGCCTCCTGTTTCTGCCGCTGTAGTGTCAGCGAGATGTAGTGTCCAGAGGTATAAAAGACCAATACAGCGGCTTCACAAAGTATTCACACCCTTCACTTTTTCCACCCCTTTTTGCATAGTGTTGTAGAATTAATTTTAAATCAATAGAATTGTCAATCTACACTTAATAACACATAATGACTAAGTGAAAACACAGTATTTGTTTTAATTGATTACAAATCAAAAACTGAAATATCTCATTTACATAAGTATTCAGACCCTTAATTCTGTTCTTTGTTGAAGCCCCTTTCGCAGAAATTGAGTCTTCTTGGGTCAGTTTCTACAAGCTTTGCACACCTGGATTTGGGCAGTTTATCCCATTCTTTCTGGCAGATCCTCTCGATCTCCATCATAGTGGATGGAAAGCATCTGTGAACTGCTATCTTCAGGTCTCTCCACAGATGTTCTATGGGCTTTGGCTGGGCCAGTCCGAGGACAGTCATTTACATTACATTACATTATTGGCATTTGGCAGACGCTCTTATCCAGAGCGACGTACAGTTGATTAGACTAAGCAGGAGACAATCCTCCCCCGGAGCAATGCAGGGTTAAGTGCCTTGCTCAAGGGCCCAACGGCTGTGCAGATCTTATTGTGGCTACACCGGGATTAGAACCACCGACCTTACATGTCCCAGTCATGTACCCTAACCACTACGCTACAGGCCGCCCTACAGTCAGTCTTCACAGATGTTCTATGGGCTTTGGCTGGGCCAGTCCGAGGACAGTCAGTCTTCACAGATGTTCTATGGGCTTTGGCTGGCCCAGTTCGAGACTTGTCTTGAGGCTCCGTCAGCGTTGTCTTGACTATAATTCTCCCTGTCCCTGCCCCTGTCCCTGCCCCTGTCCCTGTCCCTGTCCATGCCCCTCTCCCTCTCCCTCTCCCTGTCCCTGTCCCTGTCCCTGTCCCTGTCCCTGTCCCTGCCCCTGCCCCTGCCCCTGCCCCTGTCCCTGTCCCTGTCGCTGTGAAGCTCCCGTATAGCTGCCACCACCATGCTTCACCGTAGGGATGGTATTAGCTAGGTGATGATCAGTGCCTGGTGTTCACTGTAGGGATGGTATTAGCCAGGTGATGATCAGTGCCTGGTGTTCACTGTAGGGATGGTATTGGCCAGGTGATGATCAGTGCTGGTGTTCACTGTAGGGATGGTATTAGCCAGGTGATGATCAGTGCCTGGTGTTCACTGTAGGGATGGTATTAGCCAGGTGATGATCAGTGCCTGGTGTTCACTGTAGGGATGGTATTAGCCAGGTGATGATCAGTGCTGGTGTTCACCGTAGGGATGGTATTAGCCAGGTGATGATCAGTGCCTGGTGTTCACCATAGGGATGGTATTAGCCAGGTGATGATCAGTGCCTGGTGTTCACTGTAGGGATGGTATTAGCCAGGTGATGATCAGTGCCTGGTGTTCACCATAGGGATGGTATTAGCCAGGTGATGATCAGTGCCTGGTGTTCACTGTAGGGATGGTATTAGCCAGGTGATGATCAGTGCCTGGTGTTCACTGTAGGGATGGTATTAGCCAGGTGATGAGCAGTGCCTGGTGTTCACCGTAGGGATGGTATTAGCCAGGTGATGAGCAGGTGATGAGCAGGGGATGTGCAGTGCTGGTGTTTGCCAGACATAGTGATTGGAGTTCTGCCCGAGGAGTTCAACTTCTGTCTCATCAGACCAGAGAAAGCTTTTCCTCATGCTCATGATCCTCATGCTTTCAGAGTCCTTTAAATGCTGTTTGGCAAACTCCAAGTGGGCTGTCTCATGCATTTAACTCAAGAGAGGCCTACATCATAAAGACCTGATTGATTGAGTGCTGCTGAGATGGTTGTCCTTCTGGCAGGTTCTCCCATTTCTGGGACTTCCAAAGCTCTGTTAAAGTGACCGTTGGGTTCTTGGTCACCTCCCGGACCAAGGCCATTCTTACCCAATTACGCAGAACGGTCTTGGCCGGACGGCCAACTCTAGGAAGAGTCCTGGAGGTTCCAAATTCTTCAATTTCACAATTACTGAGGCCACTCCTGGGAACACTCAAAGCTTTAGAAGTGCTTTATCCCCTTGCCATGATCTATGCCTCGCCACAACTTTATCATGGAGGTCTCCAGAGAGTTCCTTGGACTTCATGGCTTGGTTTGTGTCCTCACATGCAGTGTGAATTGTGGGACCATATAGACACAGGTGTTTGCCTTTCTAAACTATCTCCAATCAATTACATTTGTTAATTATCTTTGAGGTGCGTCTAGACTCCAGTCCTGGTCTGAATGTACTTATGTAAATGAGAGATTTCATTTTTAACACATTTGGAAGAACATACAGTTAAAAAATCTTTTTCACTTTGTCATCATTGGTTATTGAGTGTAGATTGATGTAGATCGTATGCGTTTAAAATTAAATCTACAACATAAGAAAGTGTGCAAAACTGAAGGGGTCTGAAAACCTGAAGCCAGTCCTGAAACGCCTTTTCCCTATGACCTCCATTTGAATTTACCCAGAACTGTATACAGCCCTGTTCTGACCTGCACAAGATTCTCATTAGAGACTTCTGGCCTGGTGTACTGCAGAGAAAGTGATTTTAAAAAAATGGCCCATTCAATTTGTACAGTCCTGTCTGTGTCTGTTCCAATGACGTACAAAACAACATTAATCAGATTATTGTGATTTATCCATGTCTCACATGATTAATTATTCTTCTGGTTTATTTGAACTGGCATGTTCTCATTAAGTAATCACTGAAAGCAGCACAACCTGCAGATAATTAGCTGTAAGGTCATACCACATTGCTGCTTTTCATCAGTATGAATTGAAATTGTGCTCAGTAGGGTAGAAGTAGGATATTGAGATAGTAGAACTGTATGTGTGATTGTGAAGCATAGCTTCACGAGACTGAGATGTGAATTCTAACAGGGGCAGAATCTATTTACTCTCCTGCATTTTACTCTCCAGCATATTTTGGAGCCTCCCTCAACAGCTTCATCCACGTGCTGATGTACTCCTACTACGGCCTGTCTGCCATTCCTGCCCTGCGACCCTACCTCTGGTGGAAGAAGTATATCACTCAGGGTCAGCTGGTGAGTTATCACCTGCAGAGGACTGCAGACTCCTTCTCTTTTCTGTATTGTCATGAACAGACCCTATGCCTGAAAGCAGGACAGCAAATGCCACAGTCTTTGTCCTGGAAATATTGCTGCAGAGCTTTTCTCTCAGGCTGTAAGTAGTAGGGACCGGCCCTGTGAAGCATTGTGCAGAGCAGGTGTTCTCTTGGTTCTGAATAAAGGAGAGGAAAAGGGTGATGAAGGATGTAGAGAGAGAGAAAAGATCAGAGAGGAAAAAACACCTCAACCTCCCTCCATGGTCAGCAGATAACTGTAATAAGTAATACTAGATACAAAAGGAGGGTAATAACACTACACACCCTAATCTCAGCTGTGCATTACATTACATTACTGGCATCTGGCAGATGCTCTTATCCAGGGCGACGTACAGTTGATTAGACTAAGCAGGAGACAATCCTTCCCTGGAGCAATGCAGGGTTAAGGGCCTTGCTCAAGGGCCCAACAGCTGTGCGGATCTTATTGTGGCTACACTGGGATTTGAACCACCGACCTTGCCTGTAGTACCTTAACCACTACGCTACAGGGCCATGTACCTTAACCACTATACTACAGGGTCATGTACCTTAACCACTATGCTACAGGGTCATGTACCTTACCTTAACCACTATGCTACAGGGTCATGTACCTTAACCACTATGCTACAGGGTCATGTACCTTAACCACTACTTTACATGGTCATGTACCTTAACCACTACGTACATTAGTTTACAGTGACAGGACTATCTTTAGAGAACATAATGACCCTGGGGAGGATCCACAAATGTGTGTGTCAATCTGAGATTCTGGACACACATTTGTAAATTTATACCGCACTTCTTCATGAAGTCTTTCAGACTGAGACTCTTACATGTGCAAGTAGTCTACATGTGTAGACATTATGTCATAATGGTCCCCTTAAATAGGTATGAAAAGTGCAGTCATTTCTAAAGGGTGAAACCAAAATGTGTAAAGTGGAGATCCTACCCCCACTACACACCCTAATCTAAGCTATGGAGATCCCACCTCCACTACACACCCTAATCTCAGCTGTGCTGATCCTACCCCCACTACACACCCTAATATCAGCTGTGCTGATCCTACCCCCACTACACACCCTAATCTCAGCTGTGCTGATCCTACCCCCACTACACACCCTAATCTCATCTGTGCTGATCCTACCCCCACTACACACCCTAATCTCAGCTGTGCTGATCCTACCCCCACTACACACCCTAATCTCAGCTGTGCTGATCCTACCCCCACTACACACCCTAATATCAGCTGTGCTGATCCTACCCCCACTACACACCCTAATATCAGCTGTGCTGATCCTACCCCCACTACACACCCTAATCTCAGCTGTGCTGATCCTACCCCCACTACACACCCTAATCTCAGCTGTGCTGATCCTACCTCCATGGTAATGCTTATGGTTGTAAATAATCTATTGAAACAAATTACAATTCATAGCAAACACTGGGTTATAAACTGAAAAACTGTAAAGATACTTATTTTATTTTACTGTTATACTGTCTTTTGCTGTGTGCCATCAAATGTATAGAACAGAATGGCTTTGAGCTGTTGTCAAACATTTCTGTGTTCTTTAAGGCTTGCACTTCATACTTTAACGCGGGGCTATTATTAAACTCTCTAAAGCCATGCTGTCAGTACATCTGAAAACAGTTCTAGAAGTAAACATAACATTCAAAAAAACATATATGCACGGTTTTATACATCTGCAGATCCAGTTTGTGTTGACCATGGCTCAGACAGGCTGTGCTGTGGTCTGGCCCTGTGGTTTCCCGGACGGCTGGCTCTATTTCCAGATCGGCTACATGGTCATACTAATCACACTTTTCTCAAACTTCTACGTACAGGTAAATTACCTTCACTGTGCATTGCTGCATGTCTCTTGTTGCTCAACTGAACGCTGTCAGTCAGTATTACTCTACTTCAGTCAGGCTGCTGTATTTAGATTAAATATGATGGATATGATAGCAGGTATTTTCACCAAATTATGTAACAAGAATTATCACAGGAATTCACTGTCTTATGGCAAGTGGCTATATTGTGTCCTGGCAAATCACTTGTTATTTCTGTTCCTCTCCATGTTTCAGACCTATCAGAAGCAAGGAGCTTTCAGAAGAAGGGAGTATCAGAACGGGTCCACAGAAGCCATGAACGGCTACTCTAACGGGGTCTCGTCCACTGAAGATAAAGCTCATGGGAAACTGAGGGTCGACTAAAGCCTAATACATCCTCTATGCAAGGAATGAAACGCCAACACTGATGCCAGGAGCAACACAAGGGTGTGCCTTGCATCCTTGTGTAGCAAAATTTGCAATCCAGAATGTGTAGTGCAACGTAAACGTGCGCTCCAATTCCACAAGTTTCCGCTAGAGGAGCTAAATATAAACAGGATGTAAAAACTGTTCAACCAACAACTTCACACAAAGAAGTAATCCTTTCCACTCACTCCAGCCAGATTAGCCCAGGCTGCCACCTTGTGGTTTGGCAGTGTAGAAGCTGGTTAAAGCAAGGACTTTGCGTATGTTCCATGTCTGCGTTTGCGTTCCTTGTGTAGAGTATGTAACAGGTTTAAGACAGCACCAACTGCTGTCTGCCTTAGAGTCAAACTTTGCAGTCTTGACACATTCTTAAATATCTGCATACATTTGCTAAGAAAGCCATGTAAAATTTCTTGATAAAAGAGATTAAATTAAGAGTATATTATTATCCAATGTAGACAAAATGCCAAAGCAATTCTAATCTTCAAGAGATTCCTTTAAACCTTTTGCACATCACAACCTGTTTATTATTCATATTGAATTAAAAACCATTATGGTTAAAGTAGAAATATATTTTAAGTAAGCTAAGATTGTATGTGTACTAGTGACCCTTTTATTTGGAGTGTCAACAGCACTGAAAGAGGAGATAATTTAGCCAAAACTTTATTTTTAAAGCAGCTGGGCTTTGTGTTAAGCTGTACCTCGTCAAAAAAACGCACACTCAGTCATAATGCAGCACGGTCTTTAATGCAGAAAGTAAAAAAAGCATACACTCACTAAGCACTTTATTAGGTACACCTGTACACCAGCTTGTTAATGCAGATATTTAATCAGCCAATCATGTGGCAGCAACTATAAGCATGTAGACATGGCTTAGAGGTTCAGCTGTTTTTCAGACTGTTAATGAGAGAGGTCAGAAGAGAAGGGCTAGACAGTAACGAAAATAACCATTACAACAGTGGTATGCAAAAGAGCATCTTTCAACACAACGCGTCAGACCTCTGGAGTGGATAGGCTACAGCAGCAGAAGACCAATAAGTCTAAAAAAATAATAACATAGATAATAATAATAATAATACCTAATAAAGTGCTCACTGAGTGTACATATATAGTACTTCACCGAGCCTGTGCATTAAATACAACACTAAAGCATTTTATTATATATTATTTTTCATTGGGACTGCTAACGCTGTCATTCTGAGGCATGAGACTGCCTGTAGTGTTTTACTGCATCTGACGGCTTTTCTCTGCTGCTGCTGTAGCCGTAAGGCTTCCACTGTGTGCAACACAGTTAACCTGTCGTATGGCACTGGCTTCCCCAAAATGCCTAGTAGTAACTATAGCAAAAAAATTATTTTCTATTAATGTAGTTTGTATAAATAAGTATAAATTTTCTTTAGAAAATAGTAACTGTAATCTATACGAATGTTTACATGAAGTGCAGCATAACTTTATGCGCCAGTGAGAATCATGAAAAAATGAGATCGGTTATGTTTTTATTAGGTATCATGAGATTTTAGCACGATGCTTTGTAAGAAGTCCGCTAATGTTCTTAATGTACAGATTGATAGCACTTAATGTATATTGCCAGAGTATGGGCTTAAATTGATTGGGAATGTTGATTCTGAGAGAACAAAGTGTGGATGAATCTTAATGTTGTGAACTTTGACTGAATCTGAACCTTCACTCAGGAGAACTGGGTCCATGCCAAGTACAGCTAAACCCATATTCAGGGCTGTGATAAGGGTTGAGTTAGTTCCCAAGTGTCACAATGATTGAAATAAATTGCTTTTAGAAATGTTAAGGTATAAATGAAATGTTTAAAAACATTTTTAATTATATTTATAAAATTGGGGTTTGACATTGCAGAGCCATTATTTATGATTATTATGAGGAGGATTATGCTTTTTTTAGTATGACAGTTGTAGATTGATTGATCATGTGTTTTGGTTGTTTCTGGTTACTGTTTTGATTAACCCTGGATGAAAACCATTTTATTTTTGTTTTTCTGAACAATAAAAGCATTGAAAAAGGCAGTGACCGTGAGATGGGGGAAGTTCTGGAGTTTCTCTGGCTTGGGGGCCACCTGAAGCCGTCTGTGTGGGAAAGAGTGAAATGGCCCGTCCCTTGCTCCAGCAAATATACACTGAGCTGCACAACGTTTGGGACAGAGACATAGGTTGTGTCCGAAATATGAAGGCAGCATTTTCACAATTTTCACTATTTTGTTTGTCCTTTGTGGTCATGTCCCAAATTAAAGTAATCAAAAATGCATCCATCTAAGGTGCTTTATTTTGGTTGAATTTGAAGGCAGCATCCGATGTACCCATCTGGGTAGGATATCCCATAGGTCTTTGCGATTGCTTCAAAATTCTCACTTCTGTTAAATTAATGGTGGCTCAAAGCAGCGAATCGGAGGCAGCACAGGAGTTTATAAGTGTAGTCATACAATTAACTCGATAATTGTTTGTAGTTATATCTCAAAGGACATTTGTACTGGAATAATCTGTTCAGTGTTCATAAGCTTCTGAGCTTTCCCTGAACTAGCTAGCTAACTTGCTAGTAATCACGTTACTTTCCAATAGAACACGCTAGCATAGAGTTGACTTGGCATAGCCAAAGTCTTTTACTTGTAAAAAGTTTTAAATAAATATTGAACATGATAATCTGGAAAACGTAGCTGACGTAGTTATGTAAAAGTAATGTTATTTTCTCTTCAGGTAAAAAGTGAGGAAACGGGTAACAACAGTAAACACTCGTAACACTGATCTCATATTAAACACACATAACACTGATCTCATATTAAACAACACTGATCTCTAAACACATAACACTGATCTCATGAAACACATAACACTGATCTCATTTTAAACACAACACTGATCTTGTATTAAACACATAACACTGATCTCGTATTAAACACACATAACACTGATCTTGTATTAAACACACATAACACTGATCTCGTATTAAACACAACTCTGATCTCATATTAAACACACAACACTGATCTCATATTAAACACACAACGCTGATCTCATATTAAACACACAACACTGATCTCATTAAACGCATAACGCTGATCTGATATTAAACACAACGCTGATCTCATATTAAACACACAACACTGATCTCATTTTAAACACAACGCTGATCTCATTAAACACACAACACTGATCTCATATTAAACACACAAAGCTGATCTCGTATTAAACACACATAACACTGATCTCATATTAAACACACATAACACTGATCTCATATTAAACACAACGCTGATCTCATTAAACACACATAACACTGATCTCATATTAAACACAACGCTGATCTCATATTAAACACACAACACTGATCTCATATTAAACACACAACGCTGATCTCATATTAAACACACAACGCTGATCTCATATTAAACACACAACGCTGATCTCATATTAAACACACAACGCTGATCTCATATTAAGCACACAACACTGATCTCATATTAAACACACAACGCTGATCTCATATTAAACACACAACACTGATCTCATATTAAACACATAACACTGATCTCATATTAAACACACAACACTGATCTCATATTAAACACACAACACTGATCTCATATTAAACACACAACACTGATCTCATATTAAACACACAACACTGATTTCATATTAAACACACAACACTGATCTTGTATTAAACACACAACACTGATCTCATATTAAACACACACAACACTGATCTCATATTAAACACACAACACTGATCTCATATTAAACATACAACACTGATCTCATATTAAACACACAACACTGATCTCATATTAAACACACAACGCTGATCTCGTATTAAACACACAACACTGATCTCATATTAAACACACACAACGCTGATCTCATATTAAACACAACGCTGATCTCATATTAAACACACAACGCTGATCTCATATTAAACACACAACGCTGATCTCATATTAAACACACAATGCTGATCTCATATTAAACACACAACGCTGATCTCATATTAAACACACAACGCTGATCTCATATTAAACACAACGCTGATCTCATATTAAACATTCACAACACTGATCTCATATTAAACACACAACACTGATCTCATATTAAACACACAACACTGATCTCATATTAAACACACAACGCTGATCTCATATTAAACACCCAACATTGATCTCATATTAAACACATAACGCTGATCATATATTAAACACACAACGCTGATCTCATATTAAACACACATAACACTGATCTCATATTAAACACACAACACTGATCTCATATTAAACACACAACACTGATCTCATATTAAACACACAACGCTGATCTCATATTAAACACACACAACGCTGATCTCATATTAAACACACAACGCTGATCTCATATTAAACACACAACGCTGATCTCATATTTAACACACAACGCTGATCTCATATTAAACACACAAAGCTGATCTCATATTAAACACACAACGCTGATCTCATATTAAACACACAACGCTGATCTCATATTAAACACACAACGCTGATCTCATATTAAACATTCACAACACTGATCTCATATTACACACACAACACTGATCTCATATTAAACACACAACACTGATCTCATATTAAACACACAACGCTGATCTCATATTAAACACCCAACATTGATCTCATATTAAACACATAACGCTGATCATATATTAAACACACAACGCTGATCTCATATTAAACACACATAACACTGATCTCATATTAAACACACAATGCTGATCTCATATTAAACACACAACACTGATCTGGTATGGGCTCATGAGCGCCCTGTGGCACCATGCTGCCTGCATAACACTGATGGGAGGGAGCAATGTACATTAACAGTGCATTCTTCTGTTTTTATTTGGATTTCACAAAAACTGATAGTATCTCTTTACTTCTGAATTATTTGTGACCAAAATAGATCAATTACACATATATTTTTCGAGCTGAAATTTGTTTCTTTGGGTGATTAGAAATTAACCAGAGAAAATCTATGCAATAACGCTTGCGCATATGCGCATTAGTCATTCAATATTTGTATCATTTAATTTGTTAGTTGTGAGTCTGAAGTAATTTGAAAACCAGCATCTGGTTCTTGATTCTCTTCCTCATTGATTCCAGATGTCTTATTCTCACCGAGCACTTTATGAGGAACATCTTTACTTTATTACACCGACTTATTCATGTGTTATCTGATCAGCCAATTGTGTGGCAGCAGTGCAAAGCATACAATCATGAGCATGTGTGCATAAGAGCGTCTGCCAAATGCCAATAATGTAATGTAGATCAACCATCAGAATGGGGGGAAATGTGATCTAAGTGACTTTAACCATGGAATGATTATTGGTGACAGACAGGGTGGTTCTCAGAAACTGCTGATCTCCTGGGATTTTCACATACACTAGTCTCTAGTGTTTGCACAGAATGGTGGGGGGAAAAAATCCAGTGAGCAGCAGTTCTGCAGACAGAGTGTTCCTGTTGATCTAGCTGAAATGCCTCAGCCCCATCTGTACACCAGTGTGGATTCCAGATCAGGACATGTGGGCCAGCCATGGGCTCACTACTGAGGGCTAGGTGTACAATGGCATGAATCAAACGAAAATCGTGTGTTTGTAGCAGAAAGACTTTCCTTTGTCTTTTTCCTTTCTGTTTTCACTGAAAAGGTTTTTAAAAAACGTTTGTTTTTTTAAACCCACCATGGGTTTAAGCCTAACCAGAGATGCACTGCTTAGTTCTGTAACAGCATTAACAAGAACAGATACACCTCTGTTGTAAGGCTGTGATGTCACTGAGATTTTAATGAATAAAATGCATGAATGTTCCTTTGTTTTTTCTGCTGGGGTATGGTGTTGGTTTTGTCGTTTATTTGTTAAAGTCGCTCCCTGTAAGTCCTGGTGATTACTACTCCGGCCAAAATCTGGTTTTGCTGTTAGCTGTCATTTTGATTCTATTTAGAAATAAAGAATGAAATCTCATACTTTAAGTTAACACATTTCCAAGACTTTATAAGGTCCTTTGAACCAAATTTGGTCAAACTACCCTCCTCCTGGTCTCACCTGTTCACCCGCTGCACAACGCTGGAGCTGGGCTCTGAAATTAACGTTTGACTTTCTGTTATCAGAGGCTCGTGCCAGGTCATGTTCCACAGCTCCTACAACAGTAGACAAGACTATCAGCTACGCGTTTCACGCGCGTCGTGAAGGAGGTTACTGTTTCTTTAAATGTTCGTCAGGAAGTTCATTCAGGAGGAGCCAGGATAACACAAAACTCGTTTGCCTTACACCTGACGGTATTCACAAGTAGCAGTCACGATATTTCTTACTTTTTAGTGTTTTATGCAAAAGTAATTAAAATGGGAAGAAAGGTAACACTGAGCACTTGCTCTCTGAATCAGTGGTCTTTAGATTTTGACGGGAATTGTGCAAGAATACTTAAAAGTAAGTGTCCGAAAGTATTATGCTGCGAGAATGTTGAGCAGTCGTCTTCCGTAATGTACACTAGACCGGGGTTGTTTAAATTGGTGTAACGTTACAGTGTGCAATGTCATTGTGGTGGTTGCATCTAATTTTTATCCCGAATTTTTATTCCAAACGACCCCTGTCTGCTTACCCAGGCATTGAGATAGCGAAGTCAAAAGGATCGAAGTATAGACTGGGCCCTGAACTGGAAATATGGTGAGTTGTTGACTCCTGCTCGGCCGCAGTAGTAGGCTATACTGTCACGCGTATTGGCAATTTTGCATATTAAAGTACTTAGAGGCAATATACTTATTTAGCAATTTAATAAAGCATGCTTTATTTCCAAAATGTCCTATTTGGCACCCATATATTGTCAACATTTTTTTATCACTCAAAAGTCCTCTCATATGGCAGCGCATTGTTCACGCAGATCAGTGCACTCCTCTCCGCTCCCTTGTGCGTGCGTTGATAGCTACTATGAGTTCACTCATTGCTTCTGTTAATAATCCAGTTCAATACTATTATGAACAGGCAAGTATTGATAAAGTAGTTTTCTGGTTTCTTTAGTTAGCAACATAATAATGGATTTCCAGAAAGCTGCTACAATGTAGAAGTCAGTGAAGTGAGACCAAGGGAAAATTGGGAAAATTGAGAGAATTGCAGAGGCAGTTCAGGTTTGTCTGGTTCCCACACTGGGTCCTGGAGGAACAACATTCATACGGGAATGTGACCCCCCCCCCCCCCCCCCCCCCCCGAATATCTAAGAGAACCTTCTCTGTCCCCCACAATGTTAGGCCCTTACATTGAATCTCAGCAAGATATGCAGTGCCCAGAATCTTCTTCCCAAAGCTAAAGAAATATACAGAAAGGCTAAATTTAGTCACTTTTAGTATCATGCCAGGACAAGCCCGGACAGGAACGATACAGTGGACAATTTAGCGATGTGAAAAATCCTCAGGTTCTGTAAACGTTAGGGATGTGACAAATCCTCAGGTTCTGTAAACGTTTGGGATGTGACAAATCCTCAGGTTCTGTAAACGTTAGGGATCTGACAAATTGTCAGGTTTTGTAAATGTTTACCATCCCATTTTGTAAACGTTTAACCATAACCGATAGCTATTGCAACCTGCTAACAAACCTGTTAATGTGTCAAAATGTAAATCAGTACACCTTGACATTGCAGTATTTTTCAATGTTATAATGGTCTGAGAATCTGGGTACTGCCCAACCCTTTCTGTTTGTTAGTTAGTCTGTTAATTTGTTAGTGGTTGGATTTTATATTAAGTCTGGCATACTTTATTTAACTTTAGTGTTGAAGCGTCTGTATCTCTGTTGGTCAGTAGCTGTGGATGCATGTTGAAGTGTCTGTGTCTGTCATGGTCAGTGGCTATGGATGTGCCGATCACTTCTTGGAGTCGGACACTCAGCTACACTGCTTCCAGGTCCTCAGAGATCTGCTGGAGTCACCGGTCACTCAGGATATAATCTGCGATGTTGGCATGTGAGTGACAGCTCACCTTTTACCTTTCTTTTTTTTAAACTTGTATAATGGACTATGATTGTTCTGCTATTCCCTGTCTTATATTATTCCACTTCAGCATTTTGAGCTGCATTGTGTATGAAAGGTTAAATAAAACTAATAGTTATTTTCAGCTGAAGTGTGTCTGGAGTCACAGCAGAATGACTGTGGAGTCACAGCAGAATGACTGTAGAGTCACAGCAGACTGACTGTGGAGTCACAGAAGAATGGCTAGAGTCACAGCAGACCTGCCGAGCTGATGAACGTCTCATTCTGACTCCTCCACAGGCCTGTGATGCACCGCAACGTCCGCTACAACTGCAGAGTCATTTTCCTCAACAAGTGGGTGTCAGTAAAGCAGCATTAACCAGCGTTCAGCTTTAAGAGTAATGATGTGTGGAAACATTCTAATGCTAAGACCTTAACGCTAAGCTTTTGTATTGGTTTGATATGACGCGGTTCTGTGCCGACCCCTGGTTATCACATTATAAGAAGGATATAGAACTGTTTGGAAAACCTACAAATAAGGGCAACTAACCCCATGTACTGTATATGCTAAAAATAAATAATTTAAAAAGCTTCAACTCTAGGTCCAGCAAAAGAACAATGAAGGGTAATTGATTCTGTTTTTGTTATATTTGTATGGATTAATGAAGTAAATATAAAAGATTGTTTTCTGTTCCAGTGACAGTTATTGTGTGGAATAACCTGTCAGGTTGTTGAGCAGAAGCAGCTCCTCTGGAGAGCTTTTCGCAGTGCTGAATGTGGTGAGATGCAGTATGGAGAGAAAAGGGATTTCTGTGCTTCATGCTGAAATTAAATCAATGAAATCTCAACCCAATTTCTTTCAGGAAAATACTGTTGATTCGCCCTAAAATGGCTATGGCAAACAATGGAAACTACAGAGAGCTCCGATGGTTTTCCCCCTGGACTAAGCCAAGGTTAGTGACTGGTACCTGAGACCAGGTTAGTGACTGGTACCTGAGACCAGGTTAGTGACTGGTACCTGAGACCAGGTTAGAGACTGGTACCTGAGACCAGGTTAGAGACTGGTACCTGAGACAAGGTTAGAGGCTGGTACCTGAGACCAGGTTAGAGACTGGTACCTGAGACCAGGTTAGAGACTGGTACCTGAGACCAGGTTAGAGACTGGTACCTGAGACCAGGTTAGAGACTGGTACCTAGTTATATAATTAATAGTTAACATAATTATTGTGTTGGACATATCAGTACAGCATAGGGAATTAAAAACGTATTTTTAAAATTGTTTTTCCTTATCCTTAGGCATGTGGAGGAGTACTTTCTGCCAAGAAGGTTGCAGGTTGTAACAGAACAGGTATGGCCATGATGTTACACTCGGGAAGGTGGAATGCAGGTGGATGATTTTTATTTTAAGAATTTCCAAAATATATGTACTAGCATGATTTGACCTCCTAATGTGTCAGTCTTTCTGGCACTCAGATCCAGAAAGGATGAGAATGCCTCATGCAGTCTTTCACTGCAGTTATACCAGGGTCTGGTTGAATACTCTATTCTCATTGGCTAGGTGGTGATTCAATTTGTATAATCTTTCAATTTTTGGCAGGTAGTACCGGTCAGGTTTAATCAACCCTGCCCGGGGTTTCCTGAAAGGAAAGACCCAAAGCCATTACTGTGATACAAGTTTAAAGGGCCGTGACTTTGTCATGCCAATATTGTGATTTGCATAAAAAAATGTGAAATAACTGTGAATTGTTTTCTGGAGTACAGTAACAATACAACAATTTAAGGTGGACTGTAAATTACGAATAAGAAGTTGCGAATGAGAAACTAATTTAAGCCTTGTTTTAAAACCTTGACTTTAACCAAGCTGAAAAGAACCATATTATTGTTATCACTGACCCTTTGGATCTTATGTCGTCTCGCAGATTGTGATTGATGTGCAGTCATAAGGCTTCTCCTGTATGCACTTGTTTTTAACCCAAGGAATCCGTGCCATTCGGGGATGGGGTCCTTGCTACCAAAGATACCTGTATTGGCAGTGAGATTTGTGCTGAGCTGTGGAGTCCCAGAAGGTAAACTTTTTGTGACTAGATTATGTGTGTGTGTGTATGTGTATATGAGTGTGTGTGTGTTTTGTAATACACAGTCAGTTGTGTGTGATGTGTGTTGTACAGACTTCATGTGAATATGAGTGCATGTGGTGTGTGTTGTACAGTCCTCATGTGGATTTGGGTGTGTGTTGTACAGTCTTCATGTAGATTAGCGTGTGTGTTGTATAGTCCTCATGTGGATATGGGTGTGTAGTGTGTGTTGTACAGTTCACATGTGGATATGGGTGTGTAGTGTGTGTTGTACAGTCCTCATGTGGATATGGGTGTGTATTGTACAGTCCTCATGTGGATATGGGTGTGTGTTGTACGGTTCTCATGTGGATATGGGTGTGTATTGTACAGTCCTCATGTGGATATGGGTGTGTGGTGTGTGTTGTACAGTTCTCATGTGGATATGGGTGTGCGTTGTACAGTTCTCATGTGGATATGGGTGTGTGTTGTACAGTTCTCATGTGGATATGGGTGTGTGGTGTACAGTTATCATGTGGATATGGGTGTGTGTTGTACAGTTCTCATGTGGATATGGGTGTGTGGTGTGTGTTGTACAGTTCTCATGTAGATATGGGTGTGTATTGTACAGTCCTCATGTGGATATGGGTGTGTGGTGTGTGTTGTACAGTTCTCATGTGGATATGGGTGTGCGTTGTACAATTCTCATGTGGATATGGGTGTGTGTTGTACAGTTCTCATGTGGATATGGGTGTGTAGTGTGTGTTGTACAGTTCTCATGTGGATATGGGTGTGTGGTGTGTGTTGTACAGTTCTCATGTGGATATGGGTGCGTGTTGTACAGTTCTCATGTGGATATGGGTGTGTATTGTACAGTCCTCATGTGGATATGGGTGTGTGTTGTACAGTTCTCATGTGGATATGGGTGTGTGTTGTACAGTTCTCATGTAGATATGGGTGTGTGTTGTACAGTTCTCATGTAGATATGGGTGTGTGTTGTACAGTTCTCATGTGGATATGGGTGTATGTTGTACAGTTCTCATGTGGATATGGGTGTGTGGTGTACAGTCCTCATGTGGATATGGGTGTGTGGTGTGTGTTGTACAGTCCTCATATAGATATGGGCCTGGACGGTGTGGAGATCTTCACCAACGCCTCTGCCAGCCACCATGAGCTCCGCAAGGCTGACCAACGGGTGAACCTGATTACATCTGCCACAAGCAAGGTCTGTCTCCAGCTCACACACGCGCACACACTCACACAGTCACACACTCGAGCTCATACACACTTACACACACACACACACACACACACACACACACACACACACACACACACACACACTCTGTCAGGACCACATGGCAACAGTCCCGCAGCACAACCAACAGCAACAGTCCCACAGCACAACAAACAGCAACAGTCCCACAGCACAACAAACAGCAACAGTCCCACAGCACAACAAACAGCAACAGTCCCACAGCACAACCAACAGCAACAGTCCCACAGCACAACCAACAGCAACAGTCCCACAGCACAACAAACAGCAACAGTCCCACAGCACAACAAACAGCAACAGTCCCACAGCACAACAAACGGCAACAGTCCCACAGCACAACCAACAGCAACAGTCCCACAGCACAACAAACAGCAACAGTCCCACAGCACAACAAACAGCAACAGTCCCACAGCACAACAAACAGCAACAGTCCCACAGCACAACCAACAGCAACAGTCCCACAGCACAACAAACAGCAACAGTCCCACAGCACAACAAACAGAAACAGTCCCACAGCACAACCGACAGCAACAGTCCCACAGCACAACAAACAGTGTGACATTCTCAGGATCGCTAGGTCCATCCGGGCCACCGATGGACGGGTTTGTTTACCGTGTATCCTAACAGTGATAATTGGAATAGATAGGGAACAATTAGCTACCAAATTGGAAAAAAAGACATTACAAGTTCTCTGCTCTGACTATGGGTGGGTCCTGTGTCCTACAGAGCGGGGGGGTCTACATGCTGGCCAATCAGAAGGGGTGTGATGGAGACCGTCTGTATTACGATGGCTGCGCCATGATTGCTGTGAATGGGAACATCACTGCCCAGGGAACACAGTTCTCCCTGGACGATGTGGTAGGAACAGGATACCGCCTCTTATTTTGACTGGTGTCTGTAAATCTGTGAGCACAGTGGATGTAGCAGGACACAGAACAGCACTTTATACAAGAGCATCATTCAAGCTGTAATCCTTCATTTTTTCAGATTAAAAAATGCCATATGTGATGCCTTTTCACACTGGCATTTCTGTAGCAGTATCTACTATTTATACCTGTACATTCACACTGGCACTCAAAAGGTAGCACATACTGTAAGTAGAACAAAAATCAGAATACTTATATTTACACTTTATTTTGGCATACATTAAAAGCAGCTGAACCCTAACACTAACGGCCTTCATCAGCGCATATTTTCTCCCTGGTGCACAGGGTCTGATATAACGTACATAATCACAGCACAGGTGATGCAGAGTCTGTTGATATCATATACATAATCACATCACAGGTGAAGCACATATACAGTCCCCTCCAAATGTATTGGAACAGCAAGGCCAATTCCTTTGTTTTTGCAATACACTGAATGCATTCGTGGTTGAGATAAAAGATTAACACAAGAGTTCAGAATTTCAGCTTTTATTTCCTGGTATTTACACCTAGATGTGTTAAACAACTTGCCGTTTCAATACTTTTGGAGGGGACTGTACGTGATTTGGGCTCAGCATTGAGTCGATGTGCAATCTTCACCTTCTCTTCAGTATATATTCATTATATTTGCATTCTCAAATTGCTGCTCAATTTGTTATTTTCTATTGATGTGTCATCATGTGTGACAATGCGATGCCACACACTCAGGGATGATGTGGACTGCAGAATAGCACGCGCCTAAAGTCTGCTTTTTACACTGCTGTTGTATATGTATATATAGCTATTTAGGCTGTGATAGCTGAGACATAGGGTGGCACGGATGGTGCAGTGGGTAGCACTGCTGCCTCACAGCAAGGAGGTCCTGGGTTTGAATCCCGGTCGGCCGGGGCCTCTCTGTGTGGAGTTTGCATGTTCTCCCCGTGTTTTGCGTGGGTTTCCTCCGGGTACTTCGGTTTCCTCCCACAGCCCAAAGACATGCAGGTTAGGCTGATTGGAGAGTCTAAATTGTCCATAGGTATGAGTGTGTGAGTGAATGGTGTGTGTGCCCTGCGATGGATTGGCGACCTGTCCAGGGTGTATTCCTGCCTTTCGCCCAATGTATGCTGGGATAGGCTCCAGCCCCCCTGTGACCCTGTTAAGGATAAGCGGGTTTGGATAAGGGATGGATGGATGGATGGATGGATAGCTGAGACTTAATGCATTTCCAATTACTTGAGGTAAAATATGTTTAATTGGTTAACATTGCACCAATCAAGACGTCCGCTAACTGCCTCCTTTTCTCAGTTGTGGTTAAAAACAAATGCCTGAAGGTATCTACTTTAGATTGTTAGGGAAAATGCCCTTTTTAACATTTCAAAGGTGAGTATCATCTGATGAAACAGATCCACAGTAAAACAACCATATCTATACTTGAGTTTCACTTTTTTACTCGTAACTCAGGGTTTTGACCACCAGTGACCACCAAATCCACTGAAACTGAAACCTTTACAGTATTTCCGTATTTCCCAAGCTGGCCTGCCTCCTGTGATGTGGCCCTCTGGCTGTCTGTGCTGAGGGCCATCCCAGCATGATGCTCTGGCTGTCTGTGCTGAGGGCCATCCCAGCATGATGCTCTGGCTGTCTGTGCTGAGAGCCATCCCAGCATGATGCTCTGGCTGTCTGTGCTGAGAGCCATCCCAGCATGATGCTCTGGCTGTCTGTGCTGAGAGCCATCCCAGCATGATGCTCTGGCTGTCTGTGCTGAGGGCCATCCCAGCATGATGCTCTGGCTGTCTGTGCTGAGAGCCATCCCAGCATGATGCTCTGGCTGTCTGTGCTGAGAGCCATCCCAGCATGATGCTCTGGCTGTCTGTGCTGAGAGCCATCCCAGCATGATGCTCTTGCTGTCTGTGCTGAGAGCCATCCCAGCATGATGCTCTGGCTGTCTGTGCTGAGGGCCATCCCAGCATGATGCTCTGGCTGTCTGTGCTGAGAGCCATCCCAGCATGATGCTCTGGCTGTCTGTGCTGAGGGCCATCCCAGCATGATGCTCTGGCTGTCTGTGCTGAGAGCCATCCCAGCATGATGCTCTGGCTGTCTGTGCTGAGGGCCATCCCAGCATGATGCTCTGGCTGTCTGTGCTGAGGGCCATCCCAGCATGATGCTCTGGCTGTCTGTACTGAGAGCCATCCCAGCATGATGCTCTGGCTGTCTGTGCTGAGGGCCATCCCAGCATGATGCTCTGGCTGTCTGTGCTGAGGGCCATCCCAGCATGATGCTCTGGCTGTCTGTGCTGAGAGCCATCCCAGCATGATGCTCTGGCTGTCTGTGCTGAGGGCCATCCCAGCATGATGCTCTGGTTGTCTGTGCTGAGGGCCATCCCAGCATGATGCTCTGGCTGTCTGTGCTGAGGGCCATCCCAGCATGATGCTCTGGCTGTCTGTACTGAGGGCCATCCCAGCATGATGCTCTGGCTGTCTGTACTGAGAGCCATCCCAGCATGATGCTCTGGCTGTCTGTGCTGAGGGCCATCCCAGCATGATGCTCTGGCTGTCTGTGCTGAGGGCCATCCCAGCATGATGCTCTGGCTGTCTGTACTGAGGGCCATCCCAGCATGATGCTCTGGCTGTCTGTGCTGAGAGCCATCCCAGCATGATGCTCTGGCTGTCTGTGCTGAGGGCCATCCCAGCATGATGCTCTGGCTGTCTGTACTGAGGGCCATCCCAGCATGATGCTCTGGCTGTCTGTGCTGAGGGCCATCCCAGCATGATGCTCTGGCTGTCTGTGCTGAGGGCCATCCCAGCATGATGCTCTGGCTGTCTGTGCTGAGAGCCATCCCAGCATGATGCTCTGGCTGTCTGTACTGAGGGCCATCCCAGCATGATGCTCTGGCTGTCTGTGCTGAGAGCCATCCCAGCATGATGCTCTGGCTGTCTGTGCTGAGAGCCATCCCAGCATGATGCTCTGGCTGTCTGTGCTGAGGGCCATCCCAGCATGATGCTCTGGCTGTCTGTGCTGAGGGCCATCCCAGCATGATACTCTGGCTGTCTGTGCTGAGGGCCATCCCAGCATGATGCTCTGGCTGTCTGTGCTGAGGGCCATCCCAGCATGATGCTCTGGCTGTCTGTACTGAGGGCCATCCCAGCATGATGCTCTGGCTGTCTGTACTGAGAGCCATCCCAGCATGATGCTCTGGCTGTCTGTACTGAGGGCCATCCCAGCATGATGCTCTGGCTGTCTGTGCTGAGGGCCATCCCAGCATGATGCTCTGGCTGTCTGTACTGAGAGCCATCCCAGCATGATGCTCTGGCTGTCTGTGCTGAGGGCCATCCCAGCATGATGCTCTGGCTGTCTGTACTGAGAGCCATCCCAGCATGATGCTCTGGCTGTCTGTGCTGAGGGCCATCCCAGCATGATGCTCTGGCTGTCTGTACTGAGAGCCATCCCAGCATGATGCTCTGGCTGTCTGTACTGAGGGCCATCCCAGCATGATGCTCTGGCTGTCTGTGCTGAGGGCCATCCCAGCATGATGCTCTGGCTGTCTGTGCTGAGAGCCATCCCAGCATGATGCTCTGGCTGTCTGTGCTGAGAGCCATCCCAGCATGATGCTCTGGCTGTCTGTGCTGAGGGCCATCCCAGCATGATGCTCTGGCTGTCTGTACTGAGAGCCATCCCAGCATGATGCTCTGGCTGTCTGTACTGAGGGCCATCCCAGCATGATGTTAAGCGTGTCAAAGGCTGGCCCTGCCAAACGGATGTTAGATGTTAATGGAATGAGTTGTTAGCTATCAGAAGGAGTGATGAATTGAGATGAATATGCTGTTGCTGTCATTGTTCTGCAGGACGTGGTCACGGCCACGCTGGACCTGGAAGACGTGCGCAGCTACAGGGGGTATTACTGCCACCCACATATGGTAAAGACATGAACCAACCCTGAAGCAGTGTCTTCATATGCAGACTGCCCTGCTGCTGTATGGTAATTCACTTACCATCATATAATCATCACCACGGCTGGGTGATTGTCATGGACTGAAGTCGAGAAGTCATGGCAAAGTTTAAGAAAATCACAGAAAGCCATAAATTACGGTGTAAAAAACGTAATGGAATAACAAATTGTAATATTTTTGCCAGACCCATTTTGTCAAGTGACTGACTTCCCTTGTTAAAATGCGCTTGCGCGAGATAGCTTACACAGTATGCGCGAGAGAGCTTACACAGTATGTGTGAAGATACAGACAGCTGTAACAAGGTGGCAGAGCAAACCGCTATCCTGAGTCGCCTTACACTTCAAGTCCATGCTAGTTAGGAGACAGCAAGCAATTCATTCAGCAGTAGAGATTGCAGTAAAAACATCTACATCTCAGTTAAAATTACATAGCAGTCTTTTAATTTGAACACCTCTGTTCAAGTACTTCTAGAATGCTTCTCTCGAAGAAAAGTTAACAAATTGAAGTGGAAATATTTGCTAGCTATTGAGTTTGCTGTTACAAACGAGCTAGCTTGCTTGCTTTTTAGGTTCTGAGAAATAATCTTATGTAGGCTAACATCAGCTAAATGTTATTTTCCATAGTTTGCTAGTTTGGATTCCAGGTCACCTATGTAGCTACCCAGTAAGCACACACATCACCCTGACATCAGGACACCTCGTCCGCTGTGTGCCTCTCTCGCTCATGCAATTCCTCCTGATTTTTCCTGCAGAACTGCTGCTCACTGGATGTTTTTTGTTTTCAGCACCATTCTGTGTAAACTCCAGTGACTGTTGTGTGTGAAAATCTCAGGAGAGTTTGAGATACTCAAACCACCCTGTAATAATTCTAGTTATGGCACCAATAATGATTCCACGGTCATACATAATAATAATAGCACCAATAATATTTCCACGCTCATAAATAATAGTAAAGTGCTCAGTGAGCGTATTTCCCCCAAAACATCTATCAGATTCATCCATCATGCTTTACTGATGAAGGGGTACACGTGAACATGTTAAACATGTAATAAGTGTGCATGTTAATTTCACATGATAAGAGTACGTGGGGAATAGTCATGGTGAATGAACCTGTTTATAAGTTTATATATTCACACTTAGTTCTGTCTGGCTTCATCCAGGAGTACGAAAGCAAGCCGGTTCACAGGTTAAAAGTGAACTTTTCTCTGTCCGATGCTGAGGACACCTACCTCCCATCCCATGAGCCAATCGAATGGCGCTTTCACACTGCTGAGGAAGAGATCAGGTAAACTGCGCCTCCTACTGTCCTTCTTTGTGAATTACACAAAGTTTCTCAGATAGCCATATCTGTGAAACAGATATACTGTATCATGTCATTGTTTCATTTTACAGCATAAAGCAGGGTTCAGTCACACGCTCAGTTACAGGCCTGCCCAGAACAGTCGATTATCTATACCCTCATAATGTACTGTATTTCACAACAGTGTGTTCAGTCTATACCCTCATAATGTACTGCATTTCACAACAGTGTGTTCAATCTATACCCTCATAATGTACTCTTTCACTACAGTGTGCAGACTAAGCAGTAGGTACACTTCAGTGGTAGGAAAAGGCAAACGTTGCTGGGCTGAAGGGTCTGTTTTGCTGGTCATTATGTGATGTGATGTTTTGAGCCAGTTGTTGTGTTTCCTCTCCAGTCTGGGTCCAGCCTGCTGGCTGTGGGACTACCTGCGCAGGAGTGGGCAGGTGAGTGTGCTGCTCACATTTATTCAGTTCAGGAAATTATGTATGAATTTTATTTTTTGTGAATAATGAATTTTTTGTTCTACTGTGTGTACATGCATGTGTGCTCTTGCGTGTATATGTACGTGTGTGCGCTTGTGTTTACGTGTGTGTGTGTGTGTGTGTGTGTGTGTGTGTGCGTGCATGTGTTCACGTGTGTGTATGTGTTCACGTGTGTGTGTGTGTGTGTGTGTGTGTGTGTGTGCGTGCGCGTGCGCGTGCGTGCATGTGTGTGTGTGTGTGTGTGTGTGTGCGCGTGCATGTGTTTACGTGTGTTTACGTGTGTGTGTGTGTGTGTGTGTGTGTGTGTGTGTGTGTGTGTGTGGTGGGGGGTGGTCCAGGCTGGCTTCCTGCTGCCTCTGAGTGGAGGTGTGGACAGCTCCTCCACTGCCTGCATAGTGTTCTCCATGTGTCATCTCATCTGTGAGGCTGTCCAAGCTGGCAGTGAGTATCTGAGACACAGCCCTGCATACTGCTGTTCAGCTCACACTGCCGTCTCTGTGTTCAGCTCACACTGCACACTGTGTTCAGCTCACACTGCTCTCTCTGTGTATTCAGCTCACACTGCTCTCTCTGTGTGTTCAGCTCACGCTGCTCTCTCTCTGTGTTCAGCTCATACTGCTCTGTGTGTTCAGCTCACACTGCTCTCTGTGTTCAGCTCACACTGCTCTCTCTGTGTGTTCAGCTCACACTGCTCTCTGTGTTCAGCTCAAACTGCTCTCTCTGTGTGTTCAGCTCACACTGCTCTCTGTGTTCAGCTCACACTGCTCTCTCTGTGTGTTCAGCTCACACTGCGCTCTGTGTTCAGCTCACTGCTCTCTGTGTTCAGCTCACAGTGCTCTCTTATGTGTTCAGCTCACACTGCTCTCTCTGTGTGTTCAGCTCACACTGCTCTCTCTGTGTGTTCAGCTCACACTGCTCTCTGTGTTCAGCTCAAACTGCTCTCTCTGTGTGTTCAGCTCACACTGCTCTCTGTGTTCAGCTCACACTGCTCTCTCTGTGTGTTCAGCTCACACTGCGCTCTGTGTTCAGCTCACTGCTCTCTGTGTTCAGCTCACTGCTCTCTGTGTTCAGCTCACAGTGCTCTCTATGTGTTCAGCTCACACTGCTCTCTCTGTGTGTTCAGCTCACACTGCTCTCTGTGTTCAGCTCACACTGCGCTCTATGTTCAGCTCACACTGCTCTCTGTGTGTTCAGCTCACACTGCTCTCTGTGTGTTCAGCTCACACTGCTCTCTGTGTTCAGCTCACACTGCGCTCTGTGTTCAGCTCAATGCACTCTGTGTTCAGCTCACACTGCTCTGTGTTCAGCTCACACTGCTCTCTGTGTGTTCAGCTCACAGTGCTCTCTGTGTGTTCAGCTCACAGTGCTCTCTGTGTGTTCAGCTCACACTGCTCTCTGTGTGTTCAGCTCACAGTGCTCTCTGTGCTCAGCTCACACTGCTCTCTGTGTGTTCAGCTCACAGTGCTCTCTGTGCTCAGCTCACAGTGCTCTCTGTGTTCAGCTCACAGTGCTCTCTGTGCTCAGCTCACACTGCGCTCTGTGTGTTCAGCTCACAGTGCTCTCTGTGCTCAGCTCACAGTGCTCTGTGTTCAGCTCACAGTGCTCTCTGTGCTCAGCTCACAGTGCTCTCTGTGCTCAGCTCACAGTGCTCTGTGTTCAGATGCCCAGGTGCTGTCAGATGTGCAGCGGGTGGTCTCGGACGTCTCCTACTCGCCCCAGGACCCGAGGGAGCTGTGCGGACGCCTCTTCACCACCTGCTACATGGCCAGCCAGAACTCCTCCCAGGAAACCTGCGCCTGCTCGCGGGATCTGGCTGCCCAGATCGGCAGGTCCGCACACAGCCTTTCCCCTCCACAGGGGCTGCCCAGATGGGCAGGTCCACACACAGCCTTTCCCCTCCACAGGGGCCGGTGTGGGAGAGACTGCTGGTGCTGTGTAGATCAGTGGTGTGCATCCAGGTTGGGTGTGGGACTGGTGGTGTGTAGATCAGTGGTGTGCATCCAGGTTGGGTGTGGGACTGGTGGTGTGTAGATCAGTGGTGTGCATCCAGGTTGGGTGTAGGACAGAGTGAGCGCACATGTCTCTGACCCAGAGCTTCCTCCTCAGGGATTGGTTATCTGCATAGTAATTCTCTTAATTTCTTCCTGTAGTTAAATTAGGAATAAATTAGTTTTTTACTCTGTGTGAAGCTGCAGACTGATGCATTTTCCATTTGTGGAAATACTGATTCAGCACTCACATCAACCTCAACATTGACATGGCTGTCAAGGGAATTCTGGGAATCTTCTCCGTGGTAACGGGGAAGTGGCCGCAGTTCCGTGCCAATGGAGGAAGCAGCAGGGAGAACCTGGCTCTACAGAATGTGCAGGTCTGTGCAACTAATATAGGGCCTCATTACATCTGTTGAATTATTCCTATTTTTACAAACAGTTAAATAAGTGTCTGATATGTAAACATGACATGAATAACAGAAACTCTATTTAAATGCCATTTTAATTAGATCTGAACGACCTCAGGAACGCTCTTCAAATTTTGGGCCATAATAGCTAAAAGCTGCCTCTCCAAGCCTTTTATAAATGCAGAGTGGGGTGAAAACAGATACACTTGTCATAGACAGCCACGTGTCGAGGTCATACCTAGGGGCACGATGAGGTGAGGGCTCTTCTGGAAATATGGGCTGACAATCACATTTCACACAAACAGCACAACAGCTCAACAGCTCAACAGTGCTGTCCTCAGAATGCCAGTAAAACATTTAAAGATTTTGATGCAGAATTTGAATATGTATATTTGTAAATGTGCGTCTGTCACTAGCCTAGGCTCTGCAGGTGCAGATATATTAGTGGTATATTCTGGGTTGGGGACTGTAATGTGTTGATGTGGTATATTCTGGGTTGGGGACTGTAATGTGTCGATTTGGTATATTCTGGCTTGGGGACTAATGTGTTGATGTGGTATATTCTGGGTTGGGGACTGTAATGTGTTGATGTGGTATATTCTGGGTTGGGGACTGTAATGTGTTGATGTGGTATATTCTGGGTTGGGGACTGTAATGTGTTGATGTGGAATATTCTGGGTTGGGGACTGTAATGTGTGATGTGGTATATTCTGGGTTGGGGACTGTAATTTGTGATGTGGTATATTCAGGTTTGGGGACTGTAATGTGTTGATGTGGTATATTCTGGGTTGGGGACTGTAATGTGTGATGTGGTATATTCTGGGTTGGGGACTGTAATCTGTAATGTGTTGTATGTACTCTAACCCACAGGCTCGTATCAGGATGGTTCTGGCGTACCTGTTTGCCCAGCTCAGTTTATGGGCCAGGGGGAAGCCTGGAGGCCTGTTGGTGCTGGGATCAGCCAATGTGGATGAGAGGTGAGAGATGGAGAGACTGGTGCACCTACCTGAATGGAACAGCAGTTAGAGCTATAACATCACTCTGGTACAGAGCACTGAGTTACTGTAACATCACTCTGGTACAGAGCAGTGAGTTACTGTAACATCACTCTGGTACAGAGCACTGAGTTACTGTAACATCACTCTGGTACAGGGCAGTGAGTTACTGTAACATCACTCTGGTACAGAGCACTGAGTTACTGTAACATCACTCTGGTACAGAGCAGTGAGTTACTGTAACATCACTCTGGTACAGAGCAGTGAGTTACTGTAACATCACTGTGGTACAGAGCACTGAGTTACTGTAACAGCACTCTGGTACAGGGCAGTGAGTTACTGTAACATCACTCTGGTACAGAGCAGTGAGTTACTGTAACGGCACTCCGGTACAGAGCACTGAGTTACTGTAACAGCACTCTGGTACAGAGCACTGAGCTACTGTAACGTGTAACAGCTGTAACAGCACTTTGAAAGAACACAGCATCCAATTTTTGTAAGGGGGTCCGGGGCCATTACCCCAAAGCCAGTGATTTTCTGCTGCCCAGAACTTGCTTGGGCTTCTTTAGTCTTTGGCCGTGATGTAGCTGTACAAAGGCAGATTGAAGGCTGTAAGAGAACATGGAAAATGAGCAGCACACACTGCCAGTGGGCTATATTACCAATGCAAACATCTTTGAAGCTGAATAATAGCCAACTAAAGCTACAGTGTAGCTAGGATTGTTTCCCTCATGCAAACACAGCACCTAGCGCCATTCATTTTCTATGCTGCATAATTGCTGAAAACATTGAGACAGAGCAGAGAGAAGTGGGGACGTTTCTCCACAAATTTGAGATTGAGAGCGCAGAGCCAAATCAACTGATGAACTGAGCCTGTGATTGAGCTGTGTTTGTGTTTCAACTGTGTCTCAGCCTCATGGGATACTTCACCAAATACGACTGCTCCAGCGCTGATATCAACCCTATCGGTGGGATCAGCAAATCAGACCTGCAGAGCTTCCTGCAGTACTGTGTGGATAGATTCCAGCTCACTGCACTGAAAAGGTCAGATCCATAGACTTTGGGTTATATGAACTACTCTTTGTGCTGAAGTGATGGACTGAACGACTGGGACGTTAACAGTATTTCATTTGTCAGCAGGAACAATTAGTGGTGTTTGATTTGTTAGCAGCATTAATTAGTGGTGTTTGATTTGTGTTAGTGGAGATAGGTAGCAGTATACTAGTAAAGGCATACTGTGGAGGATTTTCACCTTGAAAAAATATATAATATACAACGGCTTCACTTTTTGCACACTTATTTGTGTTGTAGATTTTATTTAAAGTCGTCATCAATCTCCACTAACAAAATGAAAACATGTTTTTAGAAATGTTTAAAATCTAAAACTGAAATTTCTATAATTAATTATAGTATTCAGACCCCTTCTTCTTGGGTAAGTCTGTACAAGCTTTGCACACTTGTTCCTACCCTACTGAGCTAAACCCAAAAACCTTTTAGTTTTTGCCATCAGAAATCTCACTCGGACATTTTGGTAGAGCGATACTTGTGTGTGACTGCTTGACTGGTATGAATTAACTACTTTTGAAAGGGACACAATTGCAATAACTTGCTCACTATTGCTACTAACTATAGCTAACTAAATACAAACCAAAGTTACGTCAGTTAAATAGGAAAGCAACAACTAATTTAACCTTAACCGCAATACTTTACGAATCATATTAGACTGCGGTTTTCTAAGCTCAATGCTATCACACAGTAGTCTGCAATAGTGTGTTAGCTACAAAGCTACCAAAAGCTAGCCAGAATCATCTTGGGGGTGAAGACAGGCTTGAGAATGGGGACATAGACATTTTTTTGTGTTTTTAAGGAGGGAAAAGCAAGGAAAGAGCTCTTGCACAGTATGCATTTAAAGGGAATAGTGGCGTTTAGATTATGTTAAAGGGAATACTGGTGTTTAGATCATGTTAAAGGGATTACTGGTGTTTAGATTATGTTGAAGGGAATAGTTAGTGGTGTTTAGTTCATTGTTTAGTCTATGTTAGCCAGGAAAAGTGTTCAGTGTTCAGTGTTTAGTGTTCAGGTTTAGTGTTCAGGTTTAGTGTTCAGTGTTTAGTGTTCAGTGTTTAGTGTTCAGGTTTAGTGTTCAGTGTTCAGGTGTAGTGTTCAGTGTTCAGTGTTCAGTGTTCAGTGTGTTCCCAAACACTCTCATGTCACCCCCCTAGCCCCCTACCTCCACTGGCTCACATCAAATTCAAAACATTGGTGCTAGCTTTTCAAGCAGTTAAGGAGTCAGCCCCAGCTTACCTCCAAAAGATCATCAGACCCTACACTTCTGCCATCTTCATTGGCCACCTGGTGCCTCCCCTTCTCTGCACTTCCACCTCCTGCTCACGATTACTGTCTGTTTTGGCTCCACGGAGGTGGAACAAACTCCCCGTGGATGTCAAAACAACAGAATCTCTTGCCATCTTTAAGCGCAGACTGAAGACGCACCTCTTCAAGCTGCACCTTTCACCGCCCCTCCCTACTTCCCTGTAAACCTTAACTGTTGCCTTTACTTGTGTTATTACGCCCAGATGATACCTTTGCTGGTTTTGTTTGGCTCTGGTGTTCAAATAGTATGGGTATGCACTTTGTTGTACATCACTCTGGATAAGAGCGTCCGCCAAATGCCATTAATGTAATGTAATGTTCATGGTTTAGTTTATGTTAGCAGCCAGGAATAGTTAACAGTGTTTAGTTTATGTTAACGAGAATAGCGGGCAGTTTATATTAGCGTAAATAGTTTGCTTCATAAGCTCATGTTTCATGATGTCCTTGTCTTATAGAAAGAGGTATTTCCACAGAGGTCTGTGCCGCATACATATGTGCTGATGATTTTGTGTTATTCAGTGTGATGGCTGCCCCTCCTACGGCTGAACTGGAGCCACTGTGTGATGGGAAGGTGTCCCAGACAGACGAGGTAAGGGCTGTGCTGATGTGAGTCTGTATCTTAGCAGCTGGAGACCTGTGAGAGAAGAGCAAACGCCTCTTCTTGTTCAGATGAAGGCTTAGTATGGCCGAAATGTTAACTCTTTTTTTGGACCATTATAAGTGTGCGGGTCTCAGTGTTTCACAGAAAAGGATTATCTGGCCCAGATAAGTGAAAGGGAAGTCAGTCTGTATATGTTCATAGTATAAAACTAGCTGTAGTTATTATCACTCTTGAACTGGGTGATACTAGTCTTATTCAGAATGTGACATTCAGAAAGACAAGTGCTAATTTGTATCTGTGGAATCTGAGCATGTTTGCCTGCTCTTTCTCTTTTAACTGGTTTTTCCCATGACTCTCTCTCTTTCTTTCTCTCTTTCTCTCTTTCTCTCCAGGCTGATATGGGGATGACTTACTCAGAGCTGTCTGTGATTGGTCGGCTGAGGAAGATCTCCATGTGTGGCCCGTACAACATGTTCTGCAAACTCTTACACATGTGGAGGGATGCCATGTCCCCCTCAGAGGTCACTGACACACCCTGCTATAGTGCACCATCAGCACTGACACACCCTGCTATACTGCACCATCAGCACTGACACACCCTGCTATACTGCACCATCAGCACTGACACACCCTGCTATACTGCACCATCAGCATGACCCTCCTAGAAATCTGTGACAGTTGATGTCTCAAACCATGTAGATTGCCATTTCTTTGTTAAAATAGGACACTTGGCCATGTTAGAAATTAAGCATGCTTTAGATAAGTGCGAAATCTGTCAGTATATTGCCTCTGACATTAATATCCAAAATACAATTGCCAATGCACTTCACAGTGCACTACTGTAAAATGTAGCGTTATGGCTGATCAATTTAATTTCCTGTCTTTTGAGGCTTTTGGCAGATTCAAACATCTCACTTAACAGGCTTTTGTAATTAATTTCTACATTACGATCCACTACTGCATTGCTAACATGGTGTATCTTTCTTCCTCTTGGCTGTCTCAGATTGCAGCTAAAGTGAAGCGTTTCTTCCGGATGTACTCGGTGAACAGACACAAGATGACAACAGTGACCCCTGCCTACCATGCTGAGAACTACAGCCCAGATGACAACCGCTTTGACCTTCGGCCCTTCCTGTACAACACAGACTGGTCATTGCAGTTTAGGTGCATTGATAGCGAGGTACAGTCAGCATGACCAGATGATACACTGTGTGCTTCGTCTTTAAAATGCAATATTTCCATTTCAGTGCCGGAAAGTTTCTATGAAAAACTGAACCACCCTGTTAGCAACTGCACAAAGAGAAACACTGGAGGACTACAGTGCAGAAAATATATGCTGCTTTTAATAATCAGTAGCAAATTTGAAGATATACATACATGCTGCCCACAGATAATCACATTGACTGCAATGTTTGCTCCCTACAGATAATCACATTGACTGTCATGTTCAGTTAAATGTTATTTGTAGAGCACTGTTTACAGAATGTCACAGACGCCTTACAGAGTAACAGAAGGGCAAAAGGGAAAAGGGTTGCCTTGCCAGAGCCCCAATGTAGCAAGTACACGAGGTAAAAACCCTCTAACAGTGACGAGAGAAAATGAGAAGAACATTTGGAGGAACCCAGCTATAGAGGGGGAGCCCATTCTTCACTTTTTTGAAAACTAATTTCTTCATTTTAATCTCTTTGTATGTTGTACACTTTGATAAAGGTTGATCCAACAGGTTGTTATGCCCATCAAAGAATTTGGCCATTTATTACATAATTTATATCTTTTGGTAATAATTAACAAATGTAATTTTATGTATTTATTTTACATGTTAAGAGAAGTAAGAGATTTTAACAGTCGATGCAATTGGGTACTGAATGTGACACACGGGTGTTCGTTGGTAAAACTAATTAAAAAACAAACATATTTCATTTTTAATTTTACTTCCCAGTATTTACAAACACTAAGTAAATTAGAACAAATGTAATAAATGTAATTATCCATGATTTGTTACAATTGCTGTCACTTGCATTGCAATGACCTTACAATCACGAAAACCTGCTTTACATTCACTCAGCAGATGTATTGTTTGAGAACTGACACCATCATCTCCTCTTGCAGGTTTCCCAAGTGGAAGCAGAAAAGGGCACCGGCAACTGAACCAGCCGCTAGCCTACCAAAGTCCCCTGCCCTGCGAAAAGCAACTGTGTGAACATATACCTCAGACATAACATGTAATTGGGGATACTGCATTTTGAACAGATAAAAAAAGCCATATAGTGCCTTGTAAAAGTATTAGCCCCATCCTCATTCCCTGTATTGTATATTTGTCACACTGAATGGTTTCAGTTCTTTTAAAAAGGTTATCAAAAACCCCTGTGGCCCTGTAAAAAAGTAAATAAAGGCATACTATGCAGGATTTTCACCTTGAAAACAAACATGCCCAGTCATTACTTGTACCTGTGTCTGTGTTAACTTCTGCCCAATACCTGGCTTGTCTGCTTGTAATTGTTATTCTAAAAACTGTTCCAAACATTTCTGGGCCTGGCCCAGTGCTGTGCTGTATCACAAAAGCATGTGTCCAATCGACTGAACTCATATGATCTAATAGAAGGGGAAGGAAGAGGGCAAGAGGAGACATGAATGGAATGGCTATTCCAGTGGTGAGCTGGGTTTGCCAGTTAACCCTTGTGCAGCGGACATATTTCTGTTACTCGGGACCTTCTCGCGGGTCTGGTGGACCCATACCATTATTGGGGTCTTAAAACAATACAACAATTTATGTAAAAATACTTCACAGATGTTGACCTTATCTTAATTACAAGCAATATAGACCATAACATATAGCATATATGGTTAATGTGCCATTTACCCCTGCTAAATCTCATTAGTATTAGTTTTGTGATGAAATGTGATTTTGGTCAAACAAATCAATAATAATCAAAACTGGGAGGAATAAATCATGTTTTTCTTCAACAAATATAAAGGAGAGAAGGCTGTCTTCAATATTGGTGTTTATTGATTTAAGTATACAGAACACAAATTTAACAATGAACACATGCCCACAATAAGGCGGAAAACATCAAAGCTTTCTGGGGCCCAGCCACAAGGAGGGGGCAAATGCAGTCCAGTCATAAAAAACTGGAGGGCCCTTTCACTGGACTTTTGTTCAGAGACCCAGTCATTACTCAAACGGCCCTGATTGAACACAATATCTACACACCACACGAGGAGCACAGCCTAACAGTGTGGATCTAAATAATCGAATAATCTAAAGGAGAAAGTACACACGCAGGCAAGCATGCTTGCATGCACGCACGCACACGCACACACGCACACACATAGTAGTCCAAGATAGGAGGAAGACCAGGTAAAGGTACACAGCAAACCTCCAGTGGACCCGAATAGCCTGTATGTAATGTAAATGTGTAGGGGGGTGCACAGTGTGTACTCAATGAAAATGAGTTAATTTACATGTTCTTCACAGAAAATGAGCCAAGGGTTATGAATCAAAGGTTGAAAAAAATATGTTGTATCATTTTTATTTTAGTAAACATTGAAAACGGGTCCCACAGACCCGAACCTCTTTAGAGGGTTAACCACATGGCAGGCCAGCGTTCGGTAACATTAGGTAACTGCTATTATCTGCCCACTAAATTCAGTTTTGTCCATCAGCTGGCTGGCCATGATAGCTGGGTCCCACTGTTCTAATGCTTAAACTTTGGGGAGATTCTACTGGCATATTTCCTCTCCTGTTACAGAATGCAGTGTTGAGTATGTGTGCTTGTGTTACAGAATGCAGTGTTTCCTTCCATGCTGGTTAGAGCAGAACTAAATCCTCTGGTATTGTGCTAGCTGCAGTGAGTGTTGGTTCATTCAATCGCCACTCACGCCTGGCTAAAATGTGTTACCCTATAACTTCTGCATATGGTTTTCGCTATTGGATATGTCTATCGAACATTTAGACATACTTTTGTCTGACTGGCATTTTTGAAAAGTGTGATCAAAGCATCAATACCCATCCAAATTTACTTGTACTAGCCTAGCAATCTCCACATGCTTCCAGTACTATCCAATCTGAAGTCACAACACGAGCTGGAAAAAAATCCAAACAAATGCATGTGAGAAGACCCGCAGACATTGACGTTGAGATTAATTATTCAGGTGGAAAAACGAAGAGCTATACGATCCAAGTTCTGAGTTTTACCGAGATAGCTGCAGTGGTTGGAGGAGAACTTAAGTATTTTAACATTACTTTTATATACATTTTATCTCAGTGATTTAAATTATAAGCTGTAGGCTACAGTATGACCGAAAAATGCACGTGGCTGTTTTTAATATTGTCACCACAGTTAATGTCGTCATTAAAAGCATTAAGAGCTCTTAATGCTTTTAATGTCGACATTAACTGTGGTACAATTTGTACGGAACGTAACTTTTCATTTCGTGTATTATTCGTTTTTTTTGTTTGTTTTTTTCATAACGCGCTCCGAAAAACCAAGCGTCTGTGCGTTGGGCGCCGCGCGGAAGCCGCGGATAGTTAAGCTTAATTTACCTTAACTTTTCCCATTCATTCTCAACGGAAGTTCTTATCACTTCGGATGCGATATATTCTTGGCCGCACGTTGATATCGCGGCGTTGTTCCGAGATAAACGAATGACGCCCTTACAGTGCGGATTCCTTAACTATTCGAAATCGCCTGGCGCCAAACATTTCCATGGGCTCCGACGCACGTTTCGGTAAGTCTATCTAGATAATTTTACTATTAACGGGTCCTCGAATGATATTTATGTTGAGGTATTCCCACAATATTTTCAATAAAATTTCCTGGATTTTAATCAGTTACTGCAATGTATTACTATTTTGATTATCCCAATTGTTCGTTGTTTTTTGTTTTTTTTATGTGGGAAAATTACAGGTAAACGGGATAATGTCTCTGCATGTCTGTTTCTCAACGTCGTAGCCAGCTACATTAACATGCCATCACATTACGGTTTAAAATATCACCGTCATTAATAGTGTAATAAACCAGCCCGAAAAGGGCTCTGTCATAAGACCAGAGAACACACAATACACTCCAGGTAATGATCCAATATATATCTTTGTTTATTATTTAAAATGTAAGTAACATAAAACAGACTAGGGTAGGAAAGGTAGAACACACACTAAACATAGATTAATATAATAACGATTTAAAAACTTAGCTCGCCGAGCTGGCGAGACCCTCCCCCGGGGTCTGAGCTGTGGCTCCGTCCGACTCCCCGGGACAACGATAGCTCGGGTCGGCGGGGCCACTGGCGCACGGCGGCGGACCGAACGCTGGAACGATGGGCTGGAGAGCAGGCGGATGCACACACTCCTAAATCTCCCTGGCCCCGTCTTACTAAAGGAGGCAACCAGCCTCCCCTCCTGGCGCTGATACAGCTCCCCTGACTCACCTATCTTCACCGCCGGCAAAACTATAATTTGCGAACGGCTCCTCCCACCAGAGTGTGCCGATCCGCAATAGCAAACAGGTCTCAGCTCCCCAGCAACAACAGAATGAACCCTAGGCTCTGTCTTTTAACCCCCAGAGTCCCATGCAGAGTTTCACCGTCCCACAGCTGTAGACAATTAGTCCATTATTGCTCTCCACCCCCCACCAATGCTTCCTCCCACACCAGGTTTATCACAATAGTATTGACAATTTGTATAGACGTTTGATTCATGAAGGTTTAGACATAAAATGTATTATTGTTGCTCTTATTTCACTGCTACTGTAAAAGCAATAAGTAGCGCCAATGCCAATCGTTTATGGACATAGGCCTAACTTACTGCCATTCAAACATCTTGGTATATGTTCCTTTATTTTCCATTAATATATTATTATGCCTGGGTTTCCTCCGGGTACTCCGGTTTCCTCCCACAGTCCAAAGACATGCAGGTTAGGCTGATTGGACTGTCTAAATTGCCCGTAGTTATGAGTGTATGAGTGAATGGTGTGTGTGCCCTGCGATGGACTGGCGACCAGTCCAGGGTGCATTCCTGCCTTTCGCCCAATGTATGCTGGGATAGGCTCCAGCCCTGCGACTCTGTTCAGGATAAGCGGGTTCAGATAAAGGATGGATGGATATATTATTATTGTTGTTGTTGTTGTTGTTGTTGTTGTTGTTAACTTGCCCATATTATGTAGTTGCCCAGCTAAGTACTTAAATAATAGAGCAGTTTCAACAATAATTATATTATACAATATTTACACTCATGTTACCTTAAATTATATGAATGTACAGTAAATACATATACTTATTGTTCTGGTTTTTCTTTGTTTAGTACAATAATGACTGTAATGCCAGGCATTAAAGTATAATTAGGCACACAGTATAATTAGTACAGGTCTCTTGGTTAGTTTCATACATTTCATAACTAATGTTACTTTGATATCTCCAGGTGATCAGCATATGGAGGTGTGTATATTTTCTCCCAGGTAGGCTACAGATGTACTTCCGAAGAGGTCTGTGAAGGTCTGTGAAAATCGGAACAATACCAGTACTTCAGGAGACCCAGCCTTCACCTTCCCTCCTGCCCTGGCTATTCCAACTGCCCCAGTCCCAAGCCCAGTCTCCTTTAATATCTGTGCATATCCACCGTGCTAATATTGTTACAAACAACAATATATAGTTATTCATTTATATTTTTGTTGCTGTTGTTGTGTTTATATGTTCATAAGAATTGTAATATGCAATGCCCTCCGTAATGCTTGGGACAAAAACATTAATTTAGCTCAGTACACCGCAATTTTATATTCATAAACAAACGATTCAAAGTGCAAGTTCTCATTTTATTAAAGGGTATTTTTATGCATTCTGGTTTCACCATGTAGACATGACTGCACTTTTTATACATAATCCCCCATTTCAGGGCACCATAATGTTTGGGACATATTTATGTGATGTAAATTACAGTCATATTTACTGCATATTTTCTGTATGCATGACTGGTTGAAGTCTGTGACCCACTGAGACATGACTGTAGTCTTCTGTGGACAGTAGTCTCTGACACATCCACACCTGCCTCCTGAAGGGTGTTTCTGATCGGTTGGACACATGTTTAGGGATTTTTCTTCATTATGATGAGAATTCTTCAGCTATCAGCTGTAGAGGTCTTACTTGGCTTGCCATGGCCTATGCCCCATTACATGTTCTCTCTCCTTAATGCTGTTCCAAACAGTTGATTTTGTTACACCTAAGGTTTGGCATAACAAAACAAATTTTTCAGTCTCATAATGGCTTCCTTGACATTCATTGGAACAACTCTGGCCCTCATGTTTAATGACAATAATACAAACCAAAGGCAAGAAAAAGCCTAGAAAAATATTGTGTTTATTGTTACTATGTATAAAACACACTGTAATTTCAATATGGTGAAACCGAAGTCTGTAAACATGCCCTTCAATATTTGCTGAGAATATGCATTTTTGATTACAAATCTAAATTTGTGGAGTACAGAGCCAAATAAAAAAAAAATTTTTTTTCTTTGTCCTAAACATTGCAGATGGCACTGTATATAACATTGTAATCTTTATTTGTGTATGTAATAAATTGCAATAATTGATCTAATGTCAGTAGTGATGTAATGTCAGTTCTAATGTAGAACTTTCCACATATTGTTATACACTGCTATTTTCACGTACATACTACTGTACTACTTTTATGTTGCCTCATTGTGTAAGTGTAAATATGTTTATACAGTTCTGTACTTTAATAAGCTATACCCTTCACCTCAGTTACATATTTTGCATCTTCTATTCGACAATATACAGTGAGCACTTTATTAGGTATTTATTAGACGTATTAGGTCTTCTGCTGCTACAGTCTATCCACTTATCGGTTTGACGCATTGTGTGTTCAGAGATCTGTTCACTGATGTTATGTATAGTGATTTGCATTACTGTCACCTTCCTGTCAGCTTAGACCAGTCTGGCCCTTCTCCATTACCTCACTCATCCTCAAGCCATTTCCGTCCGCAGAACTGCTGATCACTGAATGTTTGTTTGTTTTTCACACCATTCTGGGTAAACTCAAGAGACTGTTGTGCATAAAAATCTCAGGAGATCAGCAGTACAGAAATACTCGTACCTGCCCGTCTGGCACCAACAATCATGCCACAGTCAAAATCACTATTGGTTGATATGAACATTAACTGAAGCTCCTGACCCATATCTGCATGATTTTATGCATTGCACTGCTGCCACGATTAGATAATCGCATGACTAAGTAGGTGTACAGGTGTTCCTAATAAAGTTCTCAGTGAGTGGATATTTTGGCAATTGTTGTCTGTATCTGTGTGCATGGATAGTAGACAAGTTGTAAATATTGTTCTCCTTCAGTTGCCATAAAAACTTTGACCCAACATCCAACCAGCTGCCTGCCTTTCATATTATTTCCTGCTTGATATTATTCATTTGAATGTAAAGTTTGGCAGGATTAGAAGATATTAAATGATGTACTTAATTATCTGTCATGACCTGGCTCAGTGGCCGTGACAAAGAGGGAGACGCACACTGACGCATTTAAAAAACAAGGTCAAATTTATTTGAAATAACCAGTTAACAAAAATGTGTAGTGTGAAAGTCAGTAGTGTGAGTGAGTGGATGTGTGAAAAATATGCTGAAGCAGTGTTGTCTGATGCGAACCCAAAAAGAACCAAGTACGTGGTACGTGGACAGAGAGTTCCCTCCTTCAGACAAGAGTCAGGCACATTTTAACATCTGGTCACAGGTGCTCCCAATTGCGCAAACGACCCTGTACTCCGCCAACAAGGCACCTGTGAAGTAACGGCAGAATAAGTAGCACATAAGTAACATATCCCTAATTTTAACAATTTTAAACGATAAAATAAAAAACATTTATAGAGTTACAATAACAGCCATTAAAAACAATGTACTTAAAACAAATTGCATATCCCAGTTTCGTGGTGACCATCGTAGGGCTCTACACCTACACGCGGCTGGCCGGCGCGTGTTCGGGGCGTGTATGTTCCGGTACTAAACGTAGTAAGTCCATTTTAAACCGCGAGACCACTTCACAGATGACGTCTAGGGTGGGTAATTACGGGAAAATTCCCGTAATTCTTTAGTGTATTATTTTTGTTTTGTTTTCATTTTTATTTAGTAGCTATTATTAGTTCAAAAACACATTTGGAATGAAAAAAGGATTTTCTCGTGATTTTGATATTCAAAACGATAAATGGTTAAAGAAACCAAACTTTTGTACAATAGAAATTGGACACTATATTGATAATAATTCTATAGAAATAATTCTAAAGCATATTTTGGCTTATAAGAATTATATACTTGAAGTACATTCGGAACAACGTAAAGAAATTATTGTATAAACAAGTTCCTATTAAGAGTCTGTCAAACGAGTGTGTTCAGGAAACCCACGTAATGAGAGCCCACCTCAGACCAGAACCGCAGTGTGTCACTGGTTGGCGAACTTCTGCTTGTGGGAGACTGTAGAAACAACACTGGAGATTGAGTTAATGTTGAAATACCAAACCTGAGTTTCCAGCTATTGAGTGAATTTTGTTTTAACATGAAAAAGTAGGCTATTCGTTGTCTTTTTTTGTTTACTTTTAAATTTAGGGTCACTAATATCTGGCTAATAATTATAGTAAACAGTCATATGTTCTTCATATGCCTATACGTTGGTGTCTGTGAGTAACAAGTAGGCCTCATTTAAATATATTGGTGTATCACTGACTAGGCCTGCTGAAATGATGCTACCCTTGCGATATAGGCAAATTATATCGTTGCTACTATATGAGTTTGTTTAGATGTTCAGTGAATACTGTCTCAGTCTGTGTGCGACCCATTTATGTTTGAGGAACTGCAGCTAAAGTCATAATGTGGCCCGTGTCTGTAGCGTGGCGGGTTGCATAGTCTTCATCGTGTGTGAAATAGCTCAGGGGTGTCATGGCTGTGAGGTTGCACGGATAAGACATTTAATCCGCGTGTGAAATACCTGCATTTATTGCACAGAAGATGGTGCAGTCTGAAAACAACTTACCACATACTGTATATGAAACTATCAAATGTTATCTCGGCTACGTTACCATACCCTAAGCCAGCGGCTGTCTACACCAATTTAAGACCTATTGATTCACCTCATTCTTTAATAATGTTTATGGAGTTGTTTGCAAAATAACACAATAAGCACAATGTGAATATTGGACTTTTATTACCCATGATATACATAGCCATTTCAGACCAAATATGGCAAAAGAAGGTAAAGACCTACATTTCACGTTATTTTTATTACAAAATAATTTTCTGCATGTTACGAATATGCCTCAGATTCTAACATGAGCCTATGCTTTTGTGGAAATCGTTTTTTCCTCATTTGTTTTTTCAGTTTTACTGCTGAATTTGAAATTATATTTTGCAGACAGTGGTATTAAGTATTCACTTGGTTCCTGCTTTTGTCAAAAGCAAATAGCTCATCTTTGACTTTGAGTTCTAGTGACATGTTGGATTCCACAGGTAGCCCACGGCAACTGGAGACAATATACCCCAGCTTTCCTTTCACTTATAGTCAAACAGTGGAATTCAGTTAATATAAGGTGCAATGTTTATGCGTTCTGGTCGTATGGCTATGTTTGAATATGAGGGGACTAGCCTATTCAAATAGACAACCAAATTAGCCTAAGTGATTATTATTGTCATTATTAATTATTATTATTATTATTAGAAGTAGTAGGCTAGGCTATCCGTAGACTATGACAGACTAACGTTTATTTAAGACCTAGTCATCGGCACTTTAAATTGCGTTATCGGCTGGACAGTATGACCCGACAGCAGATAGGCTAGGCTGCCTGTTTACACAGAGACACTTTTGCTTTGCGCTTCCCGCTTGTCAACTTGTAGCAGGTCACGAGATGGCTCGCTTTTAGAGTGTTACACGAAACTGTACCACAAGATTTTAAAAAAGCTGTAAAGTTTATCCACGTTTATTCGGAATCCCAACCCACTGTCGTTGGACTATATTATTCAGAATGACATTGTGGAAGGGTTTGCCTACTTGCGCAACTGACGTGAACTGAGTTCTAGACTAGCTGCAGTCTTATCGAGTCGCGTTTCTATTCCGAGATGATGCTGTAAGCTAGTTAATGTGACAGTAAAGCATCACAATTGTGAACGGTCATTAACCTTGCACACTTTCTAATCCTTACCGGCAAAGCATTTTTTATTGAATCGAGTTTTGTCTTCTTTTCGCCAAAGAAACGGAAAAGGATCATCTTCGTTGACTTCGAGACTACATCCTACCAAACATTGCAATGGAAACGGAACCTCTACTATCTGGGAGCGTAAATCAGGTTTCGGAACACAACGTTTCGCAGGAAATTACAAATACACAGAGGCAATCTTACTCGGTGACCAGAGATTCTTGTTGCTACGAGGCTGGTAAGTGTTGCTGTCGAGTAAAGTGGTTCTCGTGGGGACCCCCTGTGTATGCTGATTTTCGTTCCAACCACAGTTGGAATCCCAGCATTTTAGTGAACTGTTCATTTTTCTAAATGTGTTGCTTTTCATGGCTTGATGTGTTATTTACCACATTCGTGTTGTGCTTATTATGATCTATTGCAAACAACTGCATGAAATAGGGATCCAAATTATTTTCTGATCAAATTACAGAGAGGTGAATCAATAGGCTCCGGGTCCGTGTATCATTCTTTCATTCCTTATCTGTGGCTACGCCACCTAGCAGTGCGCCTTCTTTGGCATGTCATGTTTTATTTACATTATTTTAATATCTTTGTCTTGGTGCCGTAAATGACTTTGCAATCAGGGTTGATTTGCCAGAAGCACCATCACATTACTGGTGTAATTCACTATTTTCTCTGATTAGCTGACATTTTCAATTAAAGCGCACCAACAAGCAAAACGCACCAACACGACATAAGCTATGGCAAAACAACAACAACAACAACAACAACAACAACAACAACAAAAAAAACTAACAAAGAAGCGGTCCCACAACTTCACAGCAAACAAAATGGAGATATTGTTAGAGGACGTGGCGCTGAATAAAGAAACATTATTTTCCAGTTTTAGGACTACGGTGACCGACAAAACAAATAAAGAACTATGGTTAAACATCGCTGCAGGCCACAGAGGCAGTGGGAAATCGTCACTTTATAAATATAATTTCAAAGGCAATTAGGCAACTTGCGTCCTTCGTAATGTACTGTTCTTTGCATGAAAACTAGGGTTGCCACAGTTGATTTGTGAAAAACGGGCCATTTGACGCGCTATTGTCCATTCAGAAAAGTGCTCTATTTTTGCCCAGTGTGAGTTGTACGTTGTATATCGTTTTTTTGTTTTGTTTTTTCCTACCAAAATGGGGCAATGGCCAGCAATGTGCATGGCTGAAGGCTAATGTGATTATCCTCTCAGCCACCCGTCACTGTATAGAAGTGAAATGATCAGTGCAATCGCAGTTACTGAAAAGTAGAAATGTAAACATCTGCCGAGCGAACTAGTTCATCCATACACGGGCTGATTTAATGTTCTGTTTGTAACTGAAGTCTACCTCTCCTCCATGCTTAAATATAATCTCCATTTTCATATCGAGGTGACTTTCGCTTTTTGGCTGGAGTAACTGTTAAATTGAGTAAATCCCGGAGCATCGCCCTCCATTCGCCCTCCATTTGAGTTTAAAAACTGGTAAATGTGCTAATGCAAATTAGGTTACTTAGATGGTCAAGTGAAACCGTTTCATTCCAGTAAAAACGTTTCAAGCACTAGGGCGCAGCATTGAGTTGGGTCAGTTGCGATGTCTGCTGACTTTTCTAGCAAAAATGTTTTTCTCCAAAAGTTTTGGTGAAGCAAACTCACCATCAAACCTGGTGAAATTCGTTAGTGCCATGCTTTACCTGTTAACCTAGGCCTAGGCCGATTTGAGGTGATGAACACTGACCACACCACACAGCCAGATATAGGCAGCCTGTTATACAGGTTTAAATTGTTTAAATTGACAACCACTATGGCCATGCCATTTAAATTGAACAGTCTTATCTTAAATGATGAACACAAAACAGAATACACCAATATCACTATCCATCACATGCATATTCAATAGATAAACTAAGTAATGTAACATTGTAATCAGGTGTTATATTTGGGGGGGAAACACAACTGAGGAGACACATATTGCACATAACTGTGAGCTCCAATTGAGTGAAGATGGTTGAGATGGACTTCTTACCATTTGTAACAGGATGACAGCATAGATTTCAAATCCTTATGCTTGAGGTTCGTGCTGCTTTAATGGTAGAGGATGCTGACATGAAGTAACAAACATGTAATCTTTCTTGGGCATGTTGTTACATCAGTATGTTAAACCATCCGATTTTTTAGTTTGCCGTTTTTTTTCTGGATTAGACTGGCTAATACAATCGATGAAGACTCCCCGTGTCTGCGTGGGTACCCTCCGGGTACTCCAGTTTCCCCCCACAGTCCAAAGACATGCAGGTTAGGCTGATTGGAGAGTCTAAATTGCCCGTAGGTATGAGTGTTTGCCTACTTGCGCAACTAACGTGAACTAGTCTAGACTAGCTGCAGTCTTATCGAGTCGCGTTTCTATTCTGAGATGTAAATTAGTTAATGTGACAGTAAAGCATCACAATTGTGAACGGTCTTTAACCTTGCACACTTTCAAATTACAGAGAGGTGAATCAATAGGCTCCGGGTCCGTGTATCATTCTTTCATTCCTCATCTGAGAAAAACACAGAAACGAGAAAACAACTGTCATGATCTGGGCCGCGTTTCCCGATAACGGTGTCTCAGTGTTTTACAAAGACTCGAAAGGTATAGCTTACTACAATTGTTTACTTTTCTAGTAGTGTTCCCCGAACTGATTTATACTTCTGCGTTGAATCCACGCAGAGACTAAGGCGTAGCCTACGCGTAGCCTACGCGTAGCCCCTACGCCAGGGTGTCCAATCTTATCCAGAAAGGGCCGGTGTGTGTGCAGGTTGTTGTTTTAACACAGGACTAAGACAGCTGATTCTACTCATCAAGGTCTTGATTAAAGACCACAATTAGTTCATTAGTATAATCAGGTGTGTTACTGCTGGATTAAAACAAGAACCTGCACCCACACCGGCCCTTTTAGGATACGTTTGGACAGCGTTTGAGAGCATTTTAACTTGTGCATTGGGGTGTCTGTGTCGCCCTGCAATTACACCCCGCAAAACGCTAATTATCGTCATGCAAGTACATGAAGAGCTCGATATTTTGTTTAAGTTATAGTTTATAAACAACATTTTAATTGCTTAACACACTGAAATAACGTATGTACCGTTAAGCCTCCGTCAGCTAGCCAGCTAAATTGCTTGTTATTACGCATCACGTAATCGCCTTACTTACACTCTGACAACTTTCTGCCTTCAAAGTGGGTCTCAATCGCGTGCTGCGAACACACCTCCGAAGTTGCCTTTCTTTTGAAGGACAGATCACTAATCAGGCAATGAGGCATCAAGGCAACTGATTTCAGTTTTGGACATAGCAAAGACGACTGAAACTGATCAATGGCGGAGCAGCCGAAAATGCATAATGCAATGCTACCAAGCGGACCAATCACAGCTTACGGTCCGCGTTGGCGCGACGCGTAGTTACATTTCTGGGGAGGTGAGCGTCAGGCCACGGCGTAGCCAACGCGTCGACGCTCACCTCCCCAGAAATGTAACTATGCGTCGCAGCGACTCGAGTTGACTCCCCAACGCTAATGCTCTCAACGGCGTAGGGCCTACGCGTAGACTCGACGCAGAAGTATAAATCAGGCTTTATGGTGTAGCCTACGCTCGAGGGATTGAGGAAATAACTGGGAATTGTAGAATTGGGAAATGGAAATCACAATCAGAATAAGCCCCCACACCATTGGCTATTTTCAACCAGTGAGCTTGCATTGGTGTACAGATGTACTATGTTTTCATACAGAGTGATAGCCCAACAAATATAAGCTACAAATATAAGCTACGCTTTAAAACCTGAATTTAAGGACTATAAACACAGGCAGAGGGTGAGTCAACATGTCAGTGAGCCTTTTTCAATAATAGGAAGGGATTTACAATGGTCTTCTAACAATGTTTTAACACAAAAAATAGCCAGTAAGCAACCATAATCACATTCCTCAGGAGAAAAATGACCATTGTTAACTAGACGTTAACTTCTGGTGGAAGCGGCCACTTCCCCGTATTCTGTTCGGAACATTCTGTGCGTTTGAAGTAGCCTCAATATCCCACCGCCGGAAAATGGCATTGTTTTATCGCCTTTATCAGTATGTGCTCTTGACACAAGGATGTGTTCACCTTCACTCGCACTCGCTGATGTCATTTTCTTCCAATTCCAAAATCCTAATGAAATGAATGCAGCTGAATTTAACATTGAGCTAGCTAGCTCAAGTCTCTAGACAAATTAAATCAAAGTTTATTTGATACAGTTACAATGTGCAGTGAAATGCTTCCTGCTAGCTCCAAGATGCTCTTAGTCAATATATAAAATATAAGTGCATACACAAGAAAAAAAAAAAAAGTGCAAGACGGCATAAACTGTTATATTACAATGTCTGGACACACCCTCGGCCACTAATTGCCGACTGCCACCTGTGAGTTGCGACCTTTACCTGTATGTCCGATCTCTTATTGTCGTATTCCCAACAATAGCAACAGCAGGCTACACACGAGTCGGAATACAGATAATCTAAGGAATTTAGTGAAGATTTTATTAAAACCCGTCACCCATAGAAAGTAAGTCATGAATATTGATATGGCACTTCTTAACGTGAGATCTCTCACAAATAATAGCTTCTTAATTAATGATCTTATTTAAAAAAATAAGGTGCATTTTTTATTTCTCGTTGAAACCTGGCTCAAGAACGATGGTACTCCAACCCTCGTTGAAACGTGTCCCCTTAATCTTAAATTCTTTCAATCATAAAACAGGATAAAAGAGGTGGTGGTATTGTCACTATCTTTTCTGATCAGTTTTGTTACTCTGAGATTGATCTGGGTAAATTTCCATCTCTTGAATACCTCGCTATTGTGTTGAAAGCTGATTCAAATGTGCTTTTTTTAACAATATACCGTATTTCATCCTGAATTCTCTGAGCTTTTGTCACTATTCTCACTAATTATGGCCGAATAATCCTTAGTGGAGATATGAATATCATATCAATAACAGCAGTGACTCATGGGCTATGGAGTTTGTGAATCTCTTAGAACTAACGCAACATGTCACCAAAGCTACCCACCAATCGGGCAACACTCTCGATTTGGTAATATCACATGGGATAAAGATTGAGAATGTTCTAGTGTCTGACATTACTGTCTCCGATCATTACTGTGTATTCTTTGATGCTACGTTAAGTACACCTTGCATCAAAAGAAAATGTATTACTCAAAAAAGGTATCTAGATACCACAGCAGAAACAAAATTCTCTGATCTTGCAAACTCATTTGACCCAAGTATTGAACACTACTCGATAAACGAAATGGTTTACGCTTTCAATAGTAATTTGAGAAGAGCACTAGTCACTGTTGTGCCAGTTAAAACTAAAAACAAACAAAAATATTGCTGTGGTTAAATAGCACTATACCAGATCTTAAGAGAGTATGTAGAGCAGCGGAATGGAAATGGAGAAAAACTGAACTGGAGATTCATCGTAGTATTTTTAAGGAGCACATTATAATAAGGCTATTCGTTCTGAGAGAAGAGCACACTTCTCAAGGATTATTGCAGAGAATGGCAGCAATCCCAGGGCCTTATTCTCAACAATTGATAGACAACTAAATCCTGCACCAGCCTGGGATATTTGCAGCCTGGCCTCTGTCTCAAAAAGTGATTTTTTATCAACAAAATTGTATTAGAGCAGGTATTATTAGAAATACTAGTGACGCATATTATTTGCCGTGTAACAGGCCGGAAACTTTGAGGAATTTCAGCGGCATCATTTATATATATATATATATATCAGTGGAGGCTGGTGACTTCCAGAATTGAGGAGGCCATTTTTTTCCGCTTGCTCACTTCACTCGCGATGGAATGTTCCCTGTTCTCTTATCTGTCTTTGTGCTGGCCAAAGGCATACTATTTGGAGTGTAAGCTACAGTCAGAAAGTTCTGGCTGATGAAATTCATTGTGCAGAGCTTAGCCTTGTGCCTTCCTGAAGAAATGACATTGCTGTAAGTCTATGAGCCTGCCTGATAATTAAGCTGAGAAATGACATTTGGATGTAATATAAATGCCAAGTGAACATGTGTAAAAGGCAGGAATTTTAATTATGTAGTTAAAAACAATTTTGTTTAGCTTACATTTTTCATTCTTCTACAGCTTCAACATGTAATCACCAATTTAATCAAGTTTAGCATATAAAAAAGATAAGATAACACTTTCTTTATCATATGTAGTTTTATTCAATATATTTAATATAAAATATGTAAAAATATGGTTCCAGTTGGCTTTATCTAACGTTAACGTTATCCACTAGAGGGCAGCACTCTATTCGTATTTAGAGTGAATTTCCTCACAGAGCAACAATTCGGTAATTTGATATGGAAGATTATTAAATTGACTTGTAATAAAACGAAATGGACTACATTAAAAATAAAACTGTTCAATAAATCCCAAATGGTGTCTAACATGACCTATTGAATGTCATTCTCACTCCCTAGTATCTGGAATCTGCATATCTCCAGCCCAAGATCTCAAATTGCGCTAGAATCTCGCCGACTTCCGAGGTAGTTTTAAGCAAAAGTGTTTGGCCAAATGAGCTATAAACTCCAGGGATGATAGCCAGGGGTGTTCTCTAAATTTCCTGAAAAGCACAAGTTGATAGGACACTCGTAGCCAATATGGCGAGTGTTTGTTTGACTGAAGTGACTAGCGAATTCTCAAAATGGCTTCTGTGTTGAATAGGAAAGGAAAGGATAGTTGATTCCAAATGAACCAGTAGCATGTGATTGGACGAACAAAATGTCAATCTTTCAGCCCTGGACACAATGCATGGTGAGGCCAGGCCTCCGTTGCCCACCCATTTTCAGTGATCTGGCCAATCACATATTGGCATGAAAAAAAATGCATTACATTGACTTCTATGAGAATCTCATTTCCTAGGGGAGGCCTGGCCTGGCCTGGCCTCCCTTAATACAAACTGATAGGGAAATCTGGCCTGTTGCTTTACAATTGCAATATTGGGTTTTAGCCATGGGAAAATTTAGATTTATGAACAAAACTAAAATAATATGAATATAAAAAAGAAAAAATATGTTTTTTGTTAAAATAAATAAATAAAATAAATATATTTATTGTTTTTTTTAAATCTCTCTCTTCTCTCAAATTATTGGGGAGGCCAGGCCTCCTCCACCTCTATGGAGGAGCCTCCACTGATATATATATAAATTTGATCTATTTTTTTTTGAAGAATCTTAGCATGCTACGCGACATGATGCCTTTTGTGAAATACACGGTCAAAATGTTTTCCCAGAGCAGACATGATTTTCAACAGATTTCCTTTGTGCTCCACAAAGGGAACAGTCATTGTTATCATAATTTAATATTAAAGAAATATGTGTTATGTCAGATCTGCATGTTCTTTTTTTTTTTTTTTTTGGTGAAACACCGCTTCTCCTGTTGTCTTAGAGGAACCTCCTCTGGTCTCTAGGGATACCCTTAAAACATATTAGTGATTATCCCACATCTGGTGGGTAACTTTTAGAACCTCTCTTGGTTGCGTTTGGTCCTCTGACCCTGCTCACTGACATATCTATTCTAACTATGGAAACTGGTTGAATTAATCTTTCTGTTGAATTAATTTGTGTGATTTAAAGCTATGTTAACAGTCAGCCAGCTAAGTTAAGGGCCTCCCTGGTGTTCCCTGGGCAAGACACCTAATCTCCAATTTCTCCTGACAAGACTTGCATGGCAACCTTTCACAGTTGGGGTATGAGTTTGTGAATGATAGGCATTAATTGTAAGCACTTTGGATTACAACACTACATGCAGTGGGCTCCAGAATTAATGGAACTGTTAAAAAGAAATTAAGAAAAAAGGATGCATATAATAAACAATACAGATTTGTTTTAGCTTCTTCCTCCAAACACTTCCTCAATACCACTGATAACTCAATAAGGTCAACTATTTGCTCCCTCTTTGAGTACAAAACCGTCTGAAGTTTGTTGCAACAATAATCTGTGGAACCTGGAGTTGCCTACCGTTGTCAGTTACTAATTTCCAGTCCCTTGCCCTACTCCATCTTCCAATATTAATTACCAATGCTTAAACACCCCTACTCTGCCCCTCTCGTACGAAACCAATCAAACTGTCGCACCAGTGGATTTCAGTCTCCTCTAGCCTGGAGGGAAGCACAATTCTGTAACATTAGAGCATACTCATAAACTCTGATTCATTTTCACTTTTAATTATGGAACTCTGGAGCGCACTGCATGTACAGTGGTGTGAAAAAGTGTTTGCCCCCTTCCTGATTTATTATTTTTTTGCATGTTTGTCACACTTAAATGTTTCAGATCATCAAACAAATTAAAATATTAGTCAAAGACAACACAAGTAAACACAAAATGCAGTTTTTAAATGAAGGTTTTTATTATTAAGGGAGAAAAAAAATCCAAACCTACATGGCCCTGTTTGAAAAAGTGATTGCCCCCTAAACCTAATAACTGGTTGGGCCACCCTTAGCAGCAACAACTGCAAACAAGCGTTTGCGATAACTTGCAATGAGTCTCTTACAGCGCTGTGGAGGAATTTTGGCCCACTCATCTTTGCAGAATTGTTGTAATTCAGCCACATTGGAGGGTTTTTGAGCATGAACCGCCTTTTTAAGGTCATGCCACAGCATCTCAATAGGATTCAGGTCAGGACTTTGACTAGGCCACTCCAAAGTCTTCATTTTGTTTTTCTTCAGCCATTCAGAGGTGGACTTACTGGTGTGTTTTGGATCATTGTCCTGCTGCAGAACCCACGTTCGTTTCAGCTTGAGGTCACGAACAGATGGCCGGACATTCTCCTTCAGGATTTTTTGGTAGACAGCAGAATTCATGGTTCCATTTATCACAGCAAGTCTTCCAGGTCCTGAAGCAGTAAAACAGCCCCAGACCATCACACTACCACCACCATATTTTACTGTTGGTATGATGTTCTTTTTCTGAAATGCGGTGTTACTTTTACACCAGATGTAATGGGACACACACCTTCCAAAAAGTTCAACTTTTGTCTCGTCAGACCACAGAGTATTTTCCCAAAAGTCTTGGGGAACATCAAGATGTTTTCTGGAAAAATTGAGACAAGCCTTAATGTTCTTTTTGCTCAGCAGTGGTTTTCGTCTTGGAACTCTGCCATGCAGGCCATTTTTGTCCAGTCTCTTTCTTATGGTGGAGTCATGAACACTGACCTTAACTGAGGCAAGTGAGGCCTGCAGTTCTTTGGATGTTGTTGTGGGGTCTTTTGTGACCTCTTGGATGAGTCGTCGCTGCGCTCTTGGGGTAATTTTGGTCGGCCGGCCACTCCTGGGAAGGTTCACCACTGCCATTTGTGGATAGTGGCTCTCACAGTGGTTCGCTGAAGTCCCAAAGCTTTAGAATTGGCTTTATAACCTTTTCCAGACTGATAGATCTCAATTACTTTCTTTCTCATTTGTTCCTGAATTTCTTTAGATCTCGGCATGATGTCTAGCTTTTGAGGATCATTTGGGCTACTTCACTTTGTCAGGCAGGTCCTATTTAAGTGATTTCTTGATTGAGAACCGGTGTGGCAGTAATCAGGCCACAGTTAAGTTATGTTTTAACAGGGGGGGGGCAATCACTTTTTCACACAGGGCCATGTAGGTTTGGATTTCTTTTCTCCCTTAATAATAAAAACCTTCATTTAAAAACTGCATTTTGTGTTTACTTGTGTTATGTTTGACTAATATTTAAATTTGTTTGATGATCTGAAACATTTAAGTGTGACAAACATGCAAAAAAATAAGAAATCAGGAGGGGGCAAACACTTTTTCACACCACTGTATGTTTATTAAATTAATTTTGGTTCTACTTGTTCATAATTTCCAATGTGATTTTCCTATTCAGATTATGAGGATCTTTATGTCCGGCAAGCGATTGTGTTCATTGAAGATGCCATACAGGTAAGATCAGCTTCTTTGTATTGTCTTTAAAATAATTTATAACCAGTTAACCCTTTAAGTATCACCCCTTTTTGTGAGACAAGCTTGAAAATGACATACTCAAATTAAAATGGTTACTATTCTGGACTCCAAGCATAACCCTGGTGTATTCTGAAAGGTAACCCTTTGGGGTTTGTTTGCCAAGAGTCAGAATTACTCTAACCCACGTTATAAAATAAGGAACTTTTGTTAATAAAGCAATTGCATCTTAAAATTGGTTATACAGATAGAACCGGGAGTTTTAATGCTTTCAAACGGTATATCCTGTGACAATAGTGATGGACAATTGCACCAAGAAAAAATAATTAATGCAAAAAACCCCACACTGGCCCAGCCCTGGACTTATGGGGCTAAAGTAGTCGGAGTGTTCAACCCTTCTGTTGATTTGGCATGAATGTTTCTCCTTGACAGTACCGATCCATCAACCATCGAGTGGATTCAAGATCACTACATTTTTACAGATGGTACTACTCCCGGCTCTGGCAATGGTAAGCTTCATGTAACACTCTTTCTGCTGGAATGTAACACTTTCTACTGGAATGTAACACTCTTTCTACTGGAATGTAACACTCTTTCTACTGAAATGTAACACTCTTTCTACTGAAATGTAACACTCTTTCTACTGAAATGCAACACTCTTTCTACTGAAATGTTAAACCATAAGGAGTAAATCAGGTTCCTGTCAATTTGACTCCTGGCCTCTTTTGACAGCGTTTTTCAGGCTTGGGTCTTCTGAATCCTCTATTTTTGCATAATTGTCAATCTTCGCAGAACTGCTTTAATTCAGACAGATTGTTGGTTTTTGAGCACATATTTAAGGTCCGACCACAGCCTCTCCTTTGAGCCACTCCAAAACTTCAATTTTGTTTCTTTTCAACCAATCAGATGTGGATTGCCTTTTATCATTGGGCTTCATGCAAGAACATTTTCTTATTCTTTTTATATAAGAATAAGGTCCTGGGTTCGAATCCCCATCGGCCGGGGCCTCTCTGTGCGGAGTTTGCACGTTCTCCCCGTGTCTGCGTGGGTTTCCTCCGGGTACTCCGGTTTCCTCCCACAGTCCAAAGACATGCAGGTTAGGCTGATTGGAGAGTCTAAATTGCCCGTAGGTATGAGTGTGAGTGAATGGCGTGTGTGCCCTGTGATGGACTGGCGACCTGTCCAGGGTGTATTCCTGCCTTTCGCCCAATGTATGCTGGGATAGGCTCCAGCCCCCCTGCAACCCTGTTCAGGATAAGCGGGTTAGGATAATGGATGGATGGAAATGCAAGTGACTTCAAGCAACTGCCCTAAATTAAGATGATAATATCCATTATAATACAGTATATACAATTCTGCTGGCCATGGTGCTGACCTGGTACCAATGCTGGCCATGGTGCTGACCTGGTACCAAGGCTAGCCATGGTGCTGACCTGGTACCAATGCTGGCCATGGTGCTGACCTGGTACCAATGCGGTGTGCAGGGACCTAGATGGTGTCATCAGTATGCTGTGTGATTTCTCTCTTATGCAGGGGCCTGGGTGGTGTCATCAGTATGCTGTGTGATTTCTCTCTTATGCTGGGACCTGGATGGTGTCATCAGTATGCTGTGTGATTTCTCTCTTATGCTGGGACCTGGATGGTGTCATCAGTATGCTGTATGATTTCTCTCATGCAGGGGCCTGGGTGGTGTCATCACTGTCATCCTGACCTTGGCGTTCGTGGAAAGGCCCTCCTCCCTGAGCTCCACCTCAGACCTGCGCTTTAAGAGCCCCCCCCGGGAGCCCCCCTGCGGTCTGACTGAGAGCCTGGAGCTGGCCTGCCTCCTCACCTTCAGCCTTGACCTGGCTGTGAAGGTAACCACCAGCACCCCCACACACAGCCCCACACCACCAACACAGCCCCACACAGCCCCACACAGCCCCACACAGCCCCACATACCCCCACATACCCCCATACCACCAACACAGCCCCACACCACCAACAACATCCCACACAGCCCCACACAGCCCCACACAGCCCCACACACCCCCACACACCCCCACATAGCCCCACACACCCTCACATACCCCCACACATCCCCACATACCCCCACACCACCAACACAGCCCCACACAGCCCCACACATCCCCACACCGCCCCACACACCCCCACACAGCCCCACACAGCCCCACATACCCCCACATACCCCCACACCACCAACACAGCCCCACACCACCAACAACATCCCACACAGCCCCACACACCCCCACACACCCCCACATACCCCCACACCACCAACACAGCCCCACACCACCAACAACATCCCACACAGCCCCACACACCCCCACACAGCCCCACACACCCCCACATAGCCCCACACACCCCCACACAGCCCCACACACCCCCACATACCCACACACAGCCCCACATACCCCCACACCTCCCCACACCACCAACACAGCCCCACACTGCCCCACACACCCACACAGCCCCACATAGCCCCACACAGCCCCACACCCCACACAGCCCCACACAGCCCCACACACCACACAGCCCCACACAGCCCCACACCCCACACCCCACATAGCCCCACACAGCCCCACACACCCACACAGCCCCACACAGCCCCACACCCCACACACCCCCACACTGCCCCCCCCCCCCCCCCCCCACACACACACACACACACACACAACACACACACACAGCCCCCCACACACACCCACACGCCGCCTGTGTGTCTGTATGACTACACCAACACAGCCCCACACGCCTATGTGTCTGTAGGTCACAGGGGGTCAGTTTGGGGTAGCAGAGGGTCAGTGTGGGGTCACAGGGGGTCAGTGTGGGGTCACAGGGGGTCAGTGTGCGGTCACAGGGGGTCAGTGTGGGGTAGCAGGGAGTCAGTGTGGGGTGACAGAGGGTCAGTGTGGGGTGGCAGAGGGTCAGTGTGGGGTGGCAGAGGGTCAGTGTGGGGTAGCAGAGGGTCAGTGTGGGGTAGCAGGGAGTCAGTGTGGGGTCACAGGGGGTCAGTGTGCGGTCACAGGGGGTCAGTGTGGGGTAGCAGGGAGTCAGTGTGGGGTCACAGTGGGTCAGTGTGGGGTAGCAGAGTGTCAGTGTGGGGTGACAGAGGGTCAGTGTGGGGTGGCAGAGGGTCAGTGTGGGGTAGCAGGGAGTCAGTGTGGGGTGGCAGAGGGTCAGTGTGGGGTCACAGGGGGTCAGTGTGGGGTCACAGGGGGTCAGTGTGGGGTAGCAGAGGGTCAGTGGGGTTCTGTCACTGTGGAGGGCCAGGCCTTCTGTAGGGGAGAGAGCAGACTAATGGGTGTTAAATAGAATAATTGCTAAGAAAACACTGCGAAAAATGCCCAAAGTGTCTAACTGATATTGATCAGCTAAATCTAAATAACAACACCAACTAGCGCAACTGGGGACAGCTGAATAAAACTACAAGGTTCCGTAACTCTGAACAGCTGGTCTAACTAACAACACTGCAACTAACGAAACTAGCAACTGCTGAGTAATACCACAAGGTTTCCGTAATATCTAACACTAACATGTGAGGTAAAATCAGAAATGCACTTCTCCAGCAGGTAGACGGTAGACGAGAAGAAACAATGGGCTGGGTGTAGTAGATAACTTTGTCATGTAGGCTGCAACCTGTGTGTGGTCAGCTTCAGGTGTTTTCACAAGACACAGGTGATGATGTTGTGTTACAAAATAAAAACCCGTTCAAGCATGGAGATGCTAGCTGATTCACGAGTTAGCATCATGTCTTCCCATTTTAAGCTTACGGACAGATCATTGTGAAAATGTAGAATTTTTAAAAATTTTAATGCAGATTTGAGGGATATGATATGACACAGTAATGTAGCAATGTAGCTATACCAGAATCAGTGCAAAATTGAGATATTGAGGTTCAAATGTTCTGTTTTACATCGGAGAGGTGACTAATATTGTGTTAACTGCTGTTTCAGAGCTATCTGATTGGCTGGGAGGAGTTCCGGAAGAACAAATGGCTGATTGCTTACAGTGTGGTCATCGCAGGATCAGTCATTGATTGGACCTTATCAATGAGCATGGCTTGTGATGAGGTGGATTTTTAAAAACATTTCTTTTACGTTTTTAATCAGTGTTTTTGAAGTGGAAATGTGTGTGCCATTCCTTGGGTAGTGTACTATAGTTACAATATCTGTTTTTCAGCGAGTAGTCTATTGCTGATTATCTTGGTATTGATGTTTCAGTTGCTGTTTTCATGCAATCACCTCTTGTCAATGGCATGCCTTCAAAATACAGTCCCCTCCAAAAGTATTGGAAGGTCAATTGCTTAAAATTGAGTTTAAGGTCAAAAGATTTCAGCTTTTATTTCTTGGTATTTTTATTTGTATTTGTTAATCAACTTAGAACATATCACCTTTTGTATGAGACCACCCAATGTTTAGGTGAACAAAAGTATTGGAACATGTAAGTGACATGTGTTTCTTGTGTCCTGTTAGATTGATTGGTTAAACAATAAATAGTTCTGAATGTCTACTCTACCTATATATAGATAATCTACTAATCTATATGACGTCATGTAGTATCTGTATTCATACATAGTAGGACTGTTGAGAAAGTTGTGCTTCTCACAGTCCAGAAATATGTATCTAAATGTCAGAATTTAATTTTAATATCCAATTAAAATTTCAGAATTTAAGAATCAGAAGACTTTTCAGACCATTCTTCCTTCTTCAAAATTCATCACTGATGAAGAAAACTTTAAAGTGCTTGAAAAGAACTCTCCCTGAAATTGCCAGGTAATGTGTCAGACGCCGGGTGTCATTCTGGTTGGTTTCTCTAATAAGCATTTATGGTTGTGCTATTCATGATGTTTAGTATAACGGGGTTTGATGGTTATAGTGGGGTTTGATGGTTGTGGTGATCATGGGAATTGATGGTTGTGTTTATTATGTTTATTATGATGGAGTTTGATTGTTGTGGCGTTTATTAGGCTTTATGATGGGGTTAATGGTTGGAGTGTTTATGATGTCAGACAACTAGTCTGAATATTGCCTTTGAGAATATTGCCCATGTGTTTAAGTACCCTACTCTCTTAAACCATGTTGGTGGATGTTATCTGGTTGTCCTCTATCCTGCCCCCCCATGCTGACTTTATTACCTTAAGGCTTGGGAGGAATAACAGCACACACACCATCCTGCCCTCCCACCCCACTGCCCAACATTCCACATGCTGAAGGGAAAAAATACCTTTTCATTTAAAGTAAAGACATCTAACTGAAATCATTGACTGAAAATCTCAAAGTTGATATACAGATAATGGTTGTTGAATCCTGACAGGGATTTTGCATTTTTGCAATTTCAGCTTCAAGCAGAAACCAATGCAGTGCAATTTGGCTTTGTTACATGGGGCACCTCTATAGTTAGAACCAGTATCACCTCTATAGTTAGAACCAGAATCACCTGTGCAGTGATGGTAATGATCCTGTGCTCTCTCCTCAGTGTGATTCTGCTCCTGGCCCTGCACCTGTGCCTGTTCACCATGATTGGAATGCTGATATTTGCCAGGGGGGAGGTGTGTGTTCATGGTGCTCAGAAAGCCCCAAACTCAGAACTCCGACTGAGATACACACCTCAGCAATTCGGACACCTAAGTGGTGTAGAACAGAGAGGAGCTCCAGCAATCTTGGAGTATGGTGGTAACAGCCAGTTCAACAATTCCTGTGTTGATGGGTGGATACTATTTCCTTTTTAACAGCTATATTCCTCCCTGTTTTCTACCAGTGAAGTGATGTCACTGATACTATGCGTTCCTCATTTCTAAAGCATTTAAAACATTTTATATTTGCTCTGGTATGCACTCTGTGAGCAATTTCTTAGGTTTTTTATTATTCTGCTGGGGTTTGATGCGTTGTGTGTTCAGAGATGCTCTTCTGCATACTACTGTTGTAATGCGTGGTTATTTGCGTTACTGCCACCTTCTGGTCAGCTTGGACCAGTCTGGCCCTTCTCCTCTGACCTCTCTCATTGACAAGACGTTTTTGCCCACAGAACTGCTGCTCACTGGATTTTAGTTTTTCGCACCATTTTCTGCAAACTCTAGAGCAGGGGTCGGCAACCCTGGTCCTGGAGAGCCGCAGGGTGTGCTGGCTTTCGTTGTTACTTGGCATTAATTGATCAATGAAAGCCGTTGATTGCACAGTTAACTCACCTCACCTGGTTTCTTGGGTCTGAATCGGTTGCTTATTTTAAGGTGGAGACGAAAGCCAGCACACCCTGCGGCTCTCCAGGACCAGGGTTGCCGACCCCTGCTCTAGAGATTGTTCTGCTTGAAAATTCCAGGAGATCCGCTGTTTCTGAGTTCCTCAAACCAATCTGTCTGGCACCAACAATCATTCCACAGTCGAAGTCACTTTGATCACTGTTCTGACATTTGTTCTATGTCAAATTCTCCACATTTTACTAAAGGTTATTAGGATATTACCTGCATCAGATTCACCATCTGTGTTTTTCTGTCGCAGAATTCAGAAGAGAATGGAGAGTGGGAAACATATTTTAAGGATTTACCCCAGTCCCTGTCCTCCCTGCTGGTTCTGCTCACCACTGCTAATAACCCTGATGGTAATTATTGCATTTCCTGACTGCCTTGTTGTTAGGCAACAATAAACTGCTCTCTGATTTGTTTTTAGAGATGGCTAACAGGTTCATTCAAGTAACGACTCAGTCAACTACATTAGTGCTTTAGCAATGTTGCACATATATCTGGTCTGGGAGTGGTCTGCAGCCAGGTCTGTAATCACTGTTACTCATGCACTTAAGGCAGGTCTGTAATCCCTGTTACTCATGCACTTAAGACAGGTCTGTAATCCCTGTTATTCATGCATTTAAAACAGGTCTGTAATCACTGTTACTCATGCACTTAAGGCAGGTCTGTAATCCCTGTTACTCATGCATTTAAGCAAGGTCTGTAATCCCTGTTACTCATGCACTTAAACCAGGTCTGTAATCCCTGTTACTCATGCACTTACACCAAAGACAATTTACTAATTAATATGATAAAATGTTTTAAGAGTTGACTGAGCTCATTTTCCCCTCCTCAGTGATGATTCCAGCCTACTCTGTAAATAGAGGCTACTCCGTCTTCTTCATTCTCTTCAGTGGCTTCGGTAAGTACCAGGGCTGAGTGAGTTCTGCATTATCTGTGTTCGTATCTGTAATCGGAGTACCAGGGCTGAGTGAGTTCTGCATTATCTGTGTCCGTATCTGTAATCGGAGTACCAGGGCTGAGTGAGTTCTGCATTATCTGTGTCCATATCTGTAATCGGAGTACCAGGGCTGAGTGAGTTCTGCATTATCTGTGTCTGTATCTGTAATCGGAATACCAGGGCTGAGTGAGTTCTGCATTATCTGTGTCCGTATCTGTAATCGGAGTACCAGGGCTGAGTGAGTTCTGCATTATCTGTGTCTGTATCTGTAATCGGAGTACCAGGGCTGAGTGAGTTCTGCATTATCTGTGTCCGTATCTGTAATCGGAGTACCAGGGCTGAGGGAGTTCTGCATTATCTGTGTCCGTATCCGTAGTGGGCGCTATAGCGATACTTGTTTCAGGCAATAAAATGTTGGTGCCTCATGTGTAGGGTCCTCGCATGGGCCGCCAAATAACGTAGGGATTTTACACTTTTTGTGTAGATTGAAAAAATTGATACATACAACGTTTCCTGATAATAATGTATGGCGCCAATGAACATTATGTAGCAGTATAACTACAAAACGTAATCAGTCTCATAAAATTACTGTTATCTGAAATATCTAACCACAAATTTAGTATTTTCATCATTAAATTATCCGATATCAATGATTAAACATTCCGATAACCTGACTTACTGACTGAATGACTTACTGACTTACTGACGTGCTTACTGACTGAATGACTTACTGACTTGCCCGTGACATTAATTGCATTATAGTGATCAGCATAAACTTACTATGCGGTAAAATTAATTCTCAAATTAGTTTTATCCATGGAAGAACTTGTCATGTTGTAACAATTTTACAAGCATTACCCATTCTTGAAAGAAACCAAGCGATTGTGGAGAACACAAAATAGCCCTTCTGTAGGCTGGTTATGTTTTTTAAAAAGCTGTTTAAAAAAACCCCAAAAAATATATCAATAAACAGTGTGAATAATGAGCTTGAAAAAACATTTTCTATGTCTGTTTTGTTTTGAAAAAATGTGCAGCAACTATAGTCCCTTCTTGGTAACATAGACGTGTATGGGTGTGTGTGTGTAATTGAGCGGTGGAGTGTGTGTGTATGTAAATGAGGGATGCAGTGTGTGTGTGTATGTGTGTGTGTGTAAATGAGGGATGCAGTGTGTGTGTGTGTGTGTGTAAATGAGG